>NC_053027.1:571609124-571755643 GCF_003073215.2 Triticum urartu | reverse complement strand
GATCACGCGAGTATCTTGGATTTGTTCCGATGGCTTATGATGAGAATACTGTCTTGGTGCCTCCTGTCAGGGGTTTAGTGGAAGTGTCCCGGAGAGTTGAGCTCTGAGGTGTTGTCATCATAATTTTATCGTTGCAATTCTGGAATACTTGAGATATGTTCGTCGACATCGAAAATCTCTTTTATGCAGTTCGTTGGTGAGATAACCTCGACGCCACCCAGTACTGGGGCGGGAGTTCGGGAGTATCGCCATAACTTGTATAACGGATACTTTTCGAAGGTTGAGGTAGATGGTTTCCGAAGTTTTCTTGGTTATGTGTTGAAGGATGGATACAGCTGGATGTAGGATTTGCTAGTTTGGGTGAGATATTATGCTTCCCCTGTATCCCCAACACCTGATTGCATAACCGGAAAGGTTCGGGAGTTTCATAGGTGGGAATTCTAGTAGCTCTAGTTCTTCTTCCACGGATATTGGTTTGAGATTGGGATTTCTTACTGATTATTCGTTCTTGATCCGTACCTTGTTGATTTATTTCTCTACCTTAATTCTACGTGGCTTCTCAATTTATGGATATGTGACCATTTGAAGAGGAATGCATTCGCTCATTTTGTTCGGATGTGAAGACTATATGTTGCAATTTTCATTCCGTCGGATTCAGCTTCAATATTTATCTGTCATGTGCTAACGGTGGTCAACCTCTTCAGGATGGCTCCCGCTAAGAGCACTAGTCAGAACCAGAATCAAGATCCGCCACCGCCTCCACCTCCTCCAGAGGCATGGCAAGCTGTGATGGCCGCAACCAATGCAAACACTCAGCTGATCATGCAAATTCTCCAAGAGCGCAATCAAGGCAGTCAAGGGAATCAAGGCAGCCATCAGAGTCACTTTGCTACACTCAACCAATTCCTTGCTAACGGGCCAAAGACTTTCAGCAATTGTGTTGAGGCAACCGATGCCGACGATTGGCTTGTGGATCTGTGTAAGCATTTCGAGTGCAGCAACGTCAGGCCTGAGGACTTTGTGAAGTTCGCTTCCTTCCAACTCAAAGATCAGGCAGCAGAATGGTTCCAGCAGTACAAGGATTCCAGAGGTGGACGTGTTATCACTTGGGATGATTTTCGTCGAGATTTCCGAGCTCGCCATATTTCGCAGAGCGTGGTTGAAAGCAAGCGTGAGGAATTCCGCAATCTGAAGCAAGGTTCTTTGTCTATCTATGACTACAACAAGTTGTTCCAGAAGCTTGCCCACTTTGCCAAGCAGGACGTGCCTGATGAGAAGAGCATGATATATCAGTTCAGGGGTGGTCTCAGAGAAGATATTCAGCTCGCTCTTGTCCTCTTCGAGCCCTTGAGATACGATGAGTTCTACAACATGGCACTAAAGCAAGAGGCTGCTCAGTTGAGGTGTGATGCTTCCAGGAAGCGAGTCAGAGATGTTACTCCTTCTTCCTCTACTCAAGTGGCCAAGCAGCAGAAGTTTTGGCTTCCTCCTCCTCCGTTCCGTCAGCCGTATCAGCAGAAGAGCAAAGGTGGCAGTGGTTCTTCCCACCCACCCAACCCAGGCTTTCAGAACAAGGCTTCGTCTCAAGCTCCAAGATCGAGTGCTCCGTATCACCGTCCACTTTCAGAGGTCACGTGCAACAAGTGCCAACAGAAGGGTCACTATGCCAACAAGTGTTTCAACCAGAGGCGTCTTCCTCCTCCTCCTCCTGTTAGATCGGCAAGTACAGCTGTGGTCAAGCATAACCCCAAGTCCGCCAAGGTCAATTTGATGAATGCAGCTCAGGCAGAGGACTCGTCAGATGTGATCATGGGTAACCTTCCTGTTAATGACATTCCTGCAAAAGTTCTTTTTGACACAGGTGCATCACATTGTTTCATCTCGAGGCCATTTGTTTCTAAGCATGAGTTGCCTTTGCAAGATTTGCCTAGACAGTTATCTGTGGTTTCTCCGGGTAAATTTATGAATGCAAGCGCGTTTGTCCCAGATGTTTCTATCACATTGGGCGATTGCAAATTTCTCTCTTCTCCGGTGGTTCTTGGTAACTCGGATATTGATCTTATTCTCGGAATGGATTGGCTTTCTAAGCACAATGCACATCTTGATTGTGCTGCCAGGCAGATTCAATTGACTCATTTGTCTGAGGATGTAATTGTCTTTGCCGCTTGGGATAATACTATCCGTCTGTTTTCTCTCAATGAGAAGGGTGAATTGGATGCCATCTCTCAAATTCCAGTCGTTTGCGAATATCAAGACGTCTTTCCAGAAGAGCTCCCAGGAATGCCTCCGCACCGGCCAGTTGAATTCGTTATTGAACTTGAACCTGGCACAGAACCTGTGTGCAAACGTCCTTACAAGCTCGGACCTGAAGAGTTGAAGGAGCTGAAGAAGCAACTCGATGAGCAAGAAAGAATGGGTCTCATCCGGCCTAGTACTTCTCTGTGGGGTTGTGGTGTTCTTTTTGTGAAGAAGAAGGATGGAACGGACCGACTTTGTGTTGATTACCGTCCAGTGAACAAGAAGACCATCAAGAACAAATACCCACTTCCCAACATCAATGAGCTGTTCGAACAACTCAAAGGTGCCCAAGTATTCTCCAAGCTTGATCTTCGTATGGGTTATCACCAGATTCGCATTCGTGAAGAAGATATTCCCAAGACAGCATTCAGAACAAGCTTTGGTTCATATGAATACACTGTCATGTCTTTTGGCCTCGCCAACGCTCCTCCGACGTTCTCTCGCATGATGAACTTCATCTTCAACGCCTACACCAATGACTTCGTTTTGGTCTATCTCGATGACATTCTGGTTTTCTCGAAGAACAAGGAAGTTCATGCCAAGCACTTGCGTTTGGTTCTCGATAAGCTCAGGGAACATCAGTTCTATGCCAAGTTCTCCAAGTGTGAATTTTGGCTCGATGAGGTTCTTTATCTTGGTCATATCATCTCTGCCAAGGGCATTTCCATGAATCCCGAGAAGGTTTCCGCAATTGTGAATTGGGAACCTCCTCAGAACGTGAAGCAACTCCGCAGTTTTCTCGGTCTCGCAAGCTATTGCCGAAGATTCGTTGAAAACTTCTCTAAGATTGCGAAGCCTCTCTCAAATCTTCTTCAGAAGCACGTCAAGTATGTTTGGTCTCCAGAGTGTGATATTGCTTTCAAAACTTTGAAAGAGAAATTGATCACTGCTCCAGTTCTGACTCCACCTGATGAATCCAAGCCGTACGAGGTCTTTTGTGATGCCTCTCTCCAAGGTCTTGGCGCAGTTTTGATGCAAGAGAAGAAAGTGGTTGCTTATACATCTCGCCAGTTGAAGCCTAATGAGAAGAACTACCCCACTCATGATCTCGAGTTGGCGGCAGTTGTGCATGCTCTTTTGACTTGGAGACATCTTCTATTGGGAAGAAAAGTGGACATTTTCACTGATCACAAGAGTCTCAAGTACATCTTCACTCAGCCTAATCTCAACCTAAGGCAAACTCGATGGGTCGAAATGATTCAAGAATATAATCCGAGTATCGAGTATACTCCAGGCAAGGCTAATGTGATTGCTGACGCTTTGAGCAGAAAGGCCTACTGCAACAGTCTGATTCTCAAGCCTTATCAACCCGAGCTTTGTGAAGCTTTCCGCAAACTTAATCTGCAAGTTGTTCCTCAAGGTTTCCTCACCAACCTTCAAGTCTCTCCTACCTTAGAAGACCAGATTCGCCAAGCCCAGCTTCTTGATGCTATGGTGAAAAAGGTGAAGATTGGGATTGCCAAGAGTCAGTCCAAGTACAAGTGCTACCGCCTTGATGACAAGGACACTCTCTTCTTCGAGGATCGTATTGTTGTGCCCAAAGGTGAACTTCGTAAAGTGATCATGAACGAGGCTCACAATTCTCTCCTCTCCATCCACCCTGGGAGTACGAAGATGTATCAGGACCTCAAGCAAGCTTATTGGTGGACTCGAATGAAGCGCGAGATCGCTCAGTTCGTAAATGAATGTGATTTCTGCAGAAGAGTGAAGGTAGAACACCAAAGGCCAGCTGGTCTCCTCCAAGCTCTTGCCATTCCAGAATGGAAGTTTGACCACATTGAAATGGACTTCGTGACTGGGTTTCCAAAGTCCAAGCGTGGCAATGATGCTATATTTGTTGTCATCGACAAGCTCACCAAAGTGGCTCACTTTCTGCCTATCAAAGAGTCGATCACTGCAGCTCAATTGGCGGAACTCTATACCTCTCGCATTGTCTCTCTGCACGGTATTCCTCAAGTAATCTCTTCAGACCGTGGCAGCATCTTTACCTCGAAGTTTTGGGATTCTTTTCAGAAGGCCATGGGCACTAACATCCACTTCAGCACTGCTTTCCATCCTCAAACAAGCGGTCAAGTCGAGCGTGTCAACCAGATTCTTGAAGATATGCTCAGGGCTTGTGTGATCTCCTTCGGCATGAAGTGGGAGGATTGTCTTCCTTATGCTGAATTCTCATACAACAACAGTTTTCAAGCAAGTTCGGGCAAGGCCCCTTTTGAAATTCTGTATGGCAGGAAGTGCCGTACCCCTCTCAACTGGTCTGAAACCGGTGAACGTCAGCTGCTGGGTAATGACTTAATCACAGAAGCAGAAGAAATGTGCAAAGTCATTCGTGATAACCTCAAAGCAGCCCAATCCCGCCAGAAGAGCTACTATGATAGTAAGCACCGTGATTTGGTTTTCGAGATCGGAGATCATGTTTACCTCCGTGTCTCTCCTATGAAAGGTACTCGTCGCTTCGGTATCAAAGGGAAGCTTTCCCCTAGATACGTGTGACCTTTCAAGATTGTCAGCAAGAGAGGCGACCTCGCCTATCAACTCGAGCGTCCTTCAAACTTTGCAAATGTTCATGATGTGTTCCACGTCTCTCAGCTTCGGAAGTGCTTCAAGACTCCTGACCGCACCGTCAACTTAGAGGACATTGAGCTCCAAGAAGATCTCTCCTATCGTGAGCACCCAGTTGCTATTCTTGAAGAGACTGAACGCAAGACTCGCAACAAGTCAATCAAATTCCTCAAAGTCAAGTGGTCTCACCATTCCGACCGTGAAGCTACCTGGGAACGCGAGGATCACCTCCGTTCTGAGTACCCGGAGTTCTTTCAGTCCTAGATCTCAGGACGAGATCTTTTCGTAGTGGTGGAGTGTTGTAACGCCCCAGATGTAACTTTCCCTATTTGTACTCCAACTCTTGCCGTTTCCGGCGTTAAGTTATATTTATTTCTCGGGTTCGGGTCTTTGTCTCCGTGTGTTGTTTTCGTTTTCATGCATCTCATATCATGTCATCATGTGCATTGCATTTGCATACTTGTTCATCTCATGCATTCGAGCATTTTCCCCGTTGTCTGTTTTGCATTCCGGCGCTTCGTTCTCATCCGGAGGTCATTTCTAGCTTTCTTTCGTGTGTGGGGATTAAACATTTCTGGATTGGACCGAGACTTGTCATGCGGCCTTGGTTTACTACCGGTAGACCGCCTGTCAAGTTTCCTATCATTTGGACTTCGTTTGATACTCCAACGGTTAACCGAGGGACCGAAAAGGCCTCGAGTGTGTTGCAGCCCAACACCCCTCCATTTTGGCCCAAAACCCACCAAACTCTGCTCCATGTCCTAGAGCGTTCGATCACGATCGCATGGCCGAAAACCGCACCTCATTTGGAGTCTCCTAGCTCCCTCTATGTCTATATATAGCCCCCTCCATTTTCGGATCTCTCCTCCCCCTCGAAACCCTAGTTTAAAAAAAAAAGATCCTCGCACCGACGGACACGTCCGCCCCCGGCCGGACGCGTCCGCCCGCCGCCACTATCCAGTCAGCCGCCGCCACATGTCCCTGGGGGACCGCATCACCGCCGCCACCGACGCGGGCCCGCAGGCCCAGCGCCGGCCCCCTTCCTCGTCCACCCGGGCCCGAGGCCATCTCCCCGCGCCGCCTTCGTCTTCCCCGCGACCGGCCGCCGCCCGTCGCCGACCACAGCACCACCGCGCCCCGACGCCGGAGCCCGCCGCCCGACCACCTAATCCAGAAGCCGCCGACGCCGGCGCCCCGCGCCACCTTCTCTCGGGGACCGGTCGCCCCTCGTCGCCCCGCGCCGCCCCGGGCCGGCGCCACCTCGCCGCCACCGGACCCGGCCGCCTCGGCCACCACCTCGCCGGAGCCGGTTCGAGCTCGCCGGAGCACCTCGGTTCGCGCGCCCGATGAACAGTGCCCGTTCCAGATCTGAGATCCAAAATTCCTAGGGTTCACTTTTTCCCTCTCCCCCCTAAGTTTTTTATGCCTACTTTGACCGCCTGTAACTTTGCGTCCGTAGCTCCAATTTGGGAATTTGATATATCAAAATGTTCGCCTCGACGAGTACATCATTTCGTTCCATTGCATCATTTTCATTTGAGTTCATCTTGATTCCCAAAATGCTGTTAGAAGGAGGCTTCGTGAGTTAATTGTCAGATCTGCTAGTTCATCTTAGACTTTTGTCATTTTTGCCATGATTATTGTGTGCATGCTATGCCTGTGAGTCCTTCATATGTTTTGTTAAGCATTTTTTCTTCTTTCCAGAGGTGCAACCAATGCATTTTTAGGATGTGTGTGGTGACTTGTGCAAGCTTGCAAAGTGAGGCACTCGGTAAATCTGTTTTCAGGGACTTAGTTGTTTTCACTAAGTCTGGGATATTTTAGTTCATGATGCCATATGTTCAGCTTGTTTCCTAGTGATCCGTGCCTCTTTTGAGGATGATCAGTTAAAGAGTTTTGTTAATCATGTTATGCTCTATCCATCCATGTCTTTTTTAGCAATTATGGAGCAACATAGCTTGAGTCAATCGAGCTCTACTTTTGCTTCGTGGTGAATCTGGGCAGATCGTCAACTCGTTTGCGATTTTGCCGTTGTTATTGTAGATGATCCGTGCATGCTATGCCATTTTTCTTGCCATGTCTAGCTTGTATTTTGTGCCTTATTAATGGATTTATGCTTTCCTTTCCATGACTTGCACCGTGGTGAGTGCATCGAGCTCGTTTACATGCCTTCGTGAGTTATATTTCAGCATGTCTCAGTTTTCACTAAGTCTGAAAACTGATTGTGTTTTAGCTATGTTCGTGTGCCCGTTACTGTATTTTGTGAACCCTTTTGGCCCCAGGTCATTTTGGGTCTTTTGTTAAGCTTGTTGAGTAGCTCCATGCCATGTTCTTACTTGTCATGTTCAGGTCATGTATCATGTTGTTTTGCTGCTCCGAAGAGGGCTTCGTGGTCTGAAATTTCAGACAAGTGTTAATTTCACTAAGTCTGGAATCTGTTTTGCATTTGCGTTTTTGTCATGCTTGTTTGAACCTCATAATGGATGAATTGGCCGTGGCTCAGTGCTAGTCTTTTTTTAAGCATCTTGTGTGCATCCCTGACATGTATTTTGTTGTCACGTTTGGTGGCTGTAGCACGTTCGTTGCATTGCGTTTAGATGCCTACTTGCTGTAAATCGCAGACCGGTGTCATATCTTAAAACGCTTGCCATTTCCAAACCGTAACTACGATCCCGATGATCTTTATATCGTTTTCAAGCGATTTCATCCCCTCTATCCAGTGGCACCCTTGGAATTCCAAGTTGAGGCTAGGTTCATGCATTTCCTGTCATATCTTGCATTTTGCATCCAGCATCGCATCCCGCATAACATATCATCATTTCATCATATTGCTTGGTCTTGCACGTGGTTGATTGTATCCTTGTTGCTTGTTTTCTTGTTGGGTAGAGCCGGGAGACGAGTTTGCTACCGAGGAGCCCGTTGAGTTTGCTTGTGAGGATCTGTTGGAAATATGCCCTAGAGGCAATAATAAAAGCATTATTATTATATTTCCTTGTTCATGATAATTGTCTTTATTCATGCTATAATTGTGTTATCCGGAAATCGTAATACATGTGTGAATAACAGACACCAACATGTCCCTAGTAAGCCTCTAGTTGACTAGCTCGTTGATCAACTGATAGTCATGGTTTCCTGACTATGGACATTGGATGTCATTGATAACGAGATCACATCATTAGGAGAATGATGTGATGGACAAGACTCAATCCTAAACATAGCACAAGATCGTATAGTTCGTTTGCTAGAGTTTTCCAATGTCAAAGTATCTTTTCCTTAGACCATGAGATCGTGTAACTCCCGGATACCGTAGGAGTGCTTTGGGTATGCCAAACGTCACAACGTAACTGGGTGACTATAAAGGTAGACTACGGGTATCTCCGAAAGTGTCTGTTGGGTTGACATGGATCAAGACTGGGATTTGTCACTCCGTATGACGGAGAGGTATCACTTGGGCCCACTCAGTAATGCATCATCATAATGAGCTCAAAGTGACCAAGTGTCTGGTCACGGGATCATGCATTACGGTACGAGTAAAGTGACTTGCCGGTAACAAGATTGAACGAGGTATTGGGATACCGACGATCGAATCTCGGGCAAGTAACATATCGATTGACAAAGGGAATTGCATACGGGGTTGATTGAATCCTCGACATCGTGGTTCATCCGATGAGATCATCATGGAGCATGTGGGAACCAACATGGGTATCTAGATCCCGCTGTTGGTTATTGACCGGAGAGTCGTCTCGGTCATGTCTGCTTGTCTCCCGAACCCGTAGGGTCTACACACTTAAGGTCCGGTGACGCTAGGGTTGTGAAGATATGTATATGCAGAAACCCGAATGTTGTTCGGAGTCCCGGATGAGATCCCGGACGTCACGAGGAGTTCCGGAATGGTCCGGAGGTAAAGAATTATATATAGGAAGTGCTGTTTCGGGCATCGGGACAAGTTTCGGGGTTATCGGTATTGTACCGGGACCACCGGAAGGGTCCCGGGGGTCCACCGGGTGGGGCCACCTATCCCGGAGGGCCCCATGGGCTGAAATAGGAGGGAAACCCAGCCCATAGTGGGCTGGGGCGCCAGCCCCTATAGGCCCATGCGCCTAGGGTTTCCACCATGGAAGAGTCCATGTGGTGGAAGGCACCCCTAGGTGCCTTGGGGGGAGGGAAACCTCCCCTTGGCCGCCGCCCCCCCTAGTAGATCTCATCTACTAGGGCCGGCGCCCCCCCCCATGGCACCCCTATATATAGTGGGGGGAGAGGAGGGATTTCACACCAGCCCCTGGCGCCTCCCTCTCTCCCCGTTACGTCTCCTTTTCGTAGTATAGGCGAAGCCCTGCTCTGTGACGCCCTGCATCCACCACCACGCCGTCGTGCTGCTGGATCTTCATCAACCTCTCCTTCCCCTTGCTGGATCAAGAAGGAGGAGACGTCTCCCGTCCCGTACGTGTGTTGAACGCGGAGGTGCCGTCCGTTCGGCGCTTGGTCATCGGTGATTTGGATCACGTCGTGTACGACTACATCATCACCGTTCTTTGAACGCTTCCGTGCGATCTACAAAGGTATGTAGATGCATCCGATGACTCGTTGCTAGATGAACTCCTAGATGGATCTTGGTGAAACGAGTAGGAAAATTTTTGTTTTCTGCAACGTTCCCCAACAGTGGCATCATGAGCTAGGTCTATGCGTAGTTCTTCTTGCGCGAGTAGAACACAATTTGTTGTGGGCGTAGATTTGTCAACTTTCTTGCCGCTACTAGTCTTTTCTTGCTTCAGCGGTATTGTGGGATGAAGCGGCCCGGACCAACCTTACACGTACGCTTACGTGAGACCGGTTCCACCGACTAACATGCACTAGTTGCATAAGGTGGCTGGCGGGTGTCTGTCTCTCCCACTTTAGTTGGAGCGGATTCGATGAACAGGGTCCTTATGAAGGGTAAATAGAAGTTGACAAATCACGTTGTGGCTTTAATGTAGGTAAGAAGTCGTTCTTGCTAGAACCCTAATTCAGCCACATAAAACTTGCAACAACAATTAGAGGACGTCGAACTTGTTTTTGCAGCAAGTGGTTTGTGATATGATATGCCCAAAGTTGTGATGAATAATGAATGATCTATATGTGATGTATGAGATGTTCATGCTATTGTAATAGGAATCACGACTTGCATGTCGATGAGTATGACAACCGGCAGGAGCCATAGGAGTTGTCTTTATTCTTTTATATGACCTGCGTGTCATTGAGAAACGCCATGTAAATTACTTTACTTTATTGCTAAACGCGTTAGCCATAGTAGTAGAAGTAATAGTTGGCGAGCAACTTCATGGAGACACGATGATGGGATCATGATGATGGAGATCATGGTGTCAAGCCGGTGACAAGATGATCAATGGAGCCCCAAGATGGAGATAAGGAGCTATGTGATATTGGCCATATCATGTCACGTTTATTATTTGATTGCATGTGATGTTTATCATGTTTTGCATCTTGTTTACTTAGAACGACGGTAGTAAATAAGATGATCCCTCATAACAATTTCAAGAAGTGTTCTCCCCTAACTGTGCACCGTTGCTAAGTTCGTCGTTTCTAAGCACCACGTGATGATCGGGTGTGATATCATACGTTCACATACAACGGGTGTAAGACAGTTTTACACATGCAAAACACTTAGGGTTAACTTGACGAGCCTAGCATGTACAGACATGGCCTCGGAACACAGAAGACCGAAAGGTCGAGCATGAGTCGTATAGAAGATACGATCAACATGAAGATGTTCACCGACGTTGACTAGTCCGTCTCACGTGATGATCGGACACGCCTAGTTGACTCGGATCATGTAACTTAGATGACTAGAGGATGTCTAATCTAAGTGGGAGTTCTAATAATTTGATTAGATGAACTTAATTATCATGAACTTAGTCTAAAATCTTTGCAATATGTCTTGTAGATCAAATGGCCAACGTAGTCCTCAACTTCAACGCGTTCCTAGAGAAAACCAAGCTGAAAGACGATGGCAGCAACTATACGGACTGGGTCCGGAACCTGAGGATCATCCTCATAGCTGCCAAGAAAGATTATGTCCTACAAGCACCGCTAGGTGAAGCTCCCGTCCCACAGACCAAGACGTTATGAACGCTTGGCAGACACGGTGTTGACGACTACTCCCCTGTTCAGTGCGGCATGCTTTACAGCTATTAGAGCCGGGGCTCCAAAAGCGTTTTGAGAGACATGGAGCATACGAGATGTTCGAAGAGCTGGAAAATGGTTTTTCAAGCTCATGCCCGGATCGAGATATGAAGTCTCCGATAAGTTCCTTCAGCTGTAAGTGGAGGAAAAATAGTTCTGTCAGTTGAGCCACATACTCACTATGTCTGGGTTACATTAACCGCTGTCTCAGCTGGGAGTTTAATCTTCCGGATTGATGCGGTTTTGACAGATCCTCCAAGTCGCTTCACCAAGCTACAAGAGCTTTGTGATGAACTTCAACATGCAGGGGATGCAAAAGACCATTCCTGAGTTGTTCTCAATGCTGAAATCAGCGGAGGTAGAAGTCAAGAAGGAACATCAAGTGTTGATGGTCAATAAAACCACTAAGTTCAAGAAAGGCAAGGGTAAAAAGAACTTCAAGAAGGACGGCAAGGAGGTTTGCCGCGCCCGGCAAGCAAGCTGCCGGGAAGAAGCCAAAGAATGGACCCAAGCCCGAGACTGAGTGTTTTTATTGCAAGGGAAGCGGTCACTGGAAGCGGAATTGCCCTAAATACTTAGCAGACAAGAGGGCCGGCAAAACAAAAGGTATATTTGATATACATGTAATTGATGTGTACCTTACCAGTACTCGTAGTGACTCCTGGGTATTTGATACCGGTGCCGTTGCTCATATTTGTAACTCACAGCAGGCGGAATAAACGGAGACTGGCAAAGGACGAGGTGACGATGCGCGTCGGGAATGGTTCCAAGGTCGATGTGATCGCCGTCGGCACGCTACCTCTACATTTACCTACGGGATTAGTAATAAACCTCAATAATTGTTATTTCGTGCCAAGTTTGAGCATGAACATTGTATCGGGATCTCGTTTAATTCGAGATGGCTACTCATTTAAATCCAAGAATAATGGTTGTTCTATTTATATGAGAGATATGTTTTATGGTCATGCTCCGATGGTGAATGGTTTATTCTTAATGAATCTCGAGCGTAATGCTACACATATTCATAGTGTGAATACCAAAAGATGTAAGGTTGATAATGATAGTCCCACATACTTGTGGCACTGCCGCCTTGGTCACATAGGTGTCAAACGCATGAAGAAGCTCCATGCAGATGGACTTTTAGAGTCTCTTGATTATGAATCATTTGACACGTGCGAACCATGCCTCATGGGTAAAATGACCAAGACTCCGTTCTCAGGAACAATGGAGCGAGCAACCAACTTATTGGAAATCATACATACTGATGTGTGCGGTCCAATGAGTGTTGAGGCTCGCGGTGGCTATCGTTATGTTCTCACCCTCACTGATGACTTGAGTAGATATGGGTATGTCTACTTAATGAAACACAAGTCCGAGACTTTTGAAAAGTTCAAGGAATTTCAGAGTGAGGTTGAGAATCAACGTGACAAAAAAATCAAGTTCCTACGATCAGATCATGGAGGAGAATACTTGAGTCACGAATTTGGCACACACTTAAGAAAATGTGGAATAGTTTCACAACTCACGCCGCCTGGAACACCTCAGCGTAACGGTGTGTCCGAACGTCGTAATCGCACTCTATTGGATATGGTGCGGTATGATGTCTCTTACTGATTTACCGCTATCTTTTTGGGGCTATGCTTTAGAGACTGCCGCATTCACTTTAAATAGGGCTCCGTCGAAATCCGTTGAGACGACACCGTTTGAATTATGGTTTGGTAAGAAACCTAAGTTGTCGTTTCTGAAAGTTTGGGGATGCGATGCTTATGTCAAGAAACTTCAACCTGAAAAGCTCGAACCCAAGTCGGAAAAATGCGTCTTCATAGGATACCCTAAAGAAACTTGGGTATACCTTCTACCTCAGATCCGAAGGCAAGATCTTTGTTGCCAAGAATGGATCCTTTCTAGAGAAAGAGTTTCTCTCGAAAGAAGTAAGTGGGAGGAAAGTAGAACTTGATGAAGTATTACCTCTTGAACCGGAAAATGGCGCAACTCAAGAAAATGTTCCTGAGGTGCCTGCACCGACTAGAGAGGAAGTTAATGATGATGATCAATACTTCAGATCAAGTTGCTACTGAACTTCGAGGTCCACAAGGACACGTTCCGCACCAGAGTGGTACGGCAACCCTGTCTTGGAAATCATGTTGTTAGACAACGGTGAACCTTCGAACTATGAAGAAGCGATGGCGGGCCCGGATTCCGACAAATGGCTAGAAGCCATGAAATCCGAGATAGGATCCATGTATGAAAACGAAGTATGGACTTTGACTGACTTGCCCGTTGAACGGCGAGCCATAGAAAATAAATGGATCTTTAAGAAGAAGACAGACGCGGATGGTAATGTGACCATCTATAAAGCTCGACTTGTCGCTAAGGGTTATCGACAAATTCAAGGGGTTGACTACGATGAGACTTTCTCACCGGTAGCGAAGCTAATGTCCGTCCGAATCATGTTAGCAATTGCCACATTCTACATGGTCGCAATTGCCGCATTCTACGATTATGAGATATGGCAAATGGACGTCAAAATGGCATTCCTTAATGGTTTCCTTAAGGAAGAATTGTATATGATGCAGCCGGAAGGTTTTTGTCGATCCTAAGAATGCTGACAAGGTGTGCAAGCTCCAACGCTCGATTTATGGGCTGGTGCAAGCATCTCGGAGGTGGAACATTCGCTTTGATGAGATGATCAAAGCGTTTGGGTTTACGCAGACTTATGGAGAAGCCTGCGTTTACAAGAAAGTGAGTGGGAGCTCTGTAGCATTTCTCATACTATATGTAGATGACATACTTTTGATGGGAAATGATATAGAACTCTTGGACAGCATCAAGGCCTACTTGAATAAGAGTTTTTCAATGAAGGACCTTGGAGAAGCTGCTTATATATTAGGCATCAAAATCTATAGAGATAGATCGAGACGCCTCATAGGTCTTTCACAAAGCACATACCTTGATAAAATATTGAAGAAGTTCAATATGGATCAATCTAAGAAGGGGTTCTTGCCTGTGTTACAAGGTATGAAATTGAGCTCAGTCAATGTCCGACCACGGCAGAAGAAATAGAAGAGATGAGTGTCATCCCCTATGCCTCACCATAGGTTCTATTATGTATGCCATGCTGTGTACCAGACCTGATGTAAACCTTGCCGTAAGTTTGGTAGGAAGGTACCAAAGTAATCCCGGCAAGGAACACTGGACAGCGGTCAAGAATATCCTGAAGTACCTGAAAAGGACTAAGGAAATGTTTCTCGTTTATGGAGGTGACGAAGAGCTCGTCGTAAAAGGTTACGTCGACGCTAGCTTCGACACAGATCTGAATGACTCTACGTCACAAACCGGATACGTGTATATTTTGAATGGTGGGGCAGTAAGCTGGTGCAGTTGCAAGCAAAGCGTCGTGGCGGGATCTACATGTGAAGCGGAGTACATGGCAGCCTCGGAGGCAGCACATGAAGCAATATGGGTGAAGGAGTTCATCACCGACCTAGGAGTCATACCCAATGCGTCGGGGCCGATCAAACTCTTCTGTGACAACACTGGAGCTATTGCACTTGCCAAGGAGCCCAGTTTCACAAGAAGACAAGGCACATCAAGCGTCGCTTCAACTCCATTCATGAAATGTTCAAGATGGAGACATAGAGATTTGTAAAGTACATACGGACCTGAATGTAGCAGATCCGTTGACTAAACCTCTCCCTAGAGCAAAACATGATCAACACCAGAACTCTATGGGTGTTCGATTCATCACAATGTAACTAGATTATTGACTCTAGTGCAAGTGGGAGACTGTTGGAAATATGCCCTAGAGGCAATAATAAAAGATTATTATTATATTTCCTTGTTCATGATAATTGTCTATTCATGCTATAATTGTGTTATCCGGAAATCGTAATACATGTGTGAATAACAGACACCAACATGTCCCTAGTAAGCCTCTAGTTGACTAGCTCGTTGATCAACAGATAGTCATGGTTTCCTGACTATGGACATTGGATGTCATTGATAACGAGATCACATCATTAGGAGAATGATGTGATGGACAAGACCCAATCCTAAACATAGCACAAGATCGTATAGTTCGTTTGCTAGAGTTTTCCAATGTCAAGTATCTTTTCCTTTAGACCAGAGATAGTGTAACTCCCGGATACCGTAGGAGTGCTTTGGGTATACCAAACGTCACAACGTAACTGGGTGACTATAAAGTTAGACTACGGGTATCTCCGAAAGTGTCTGTTGGGTTGACATGGATCAAGACTGGGAATTGTCACTCCGTATGACGGAGAGGTATCACTGGGCCCACTCGGTAATGCATCATCATAATGAGCTCAAAGTGACCAAGTGTCTGGTCACGGGATCATGCATTACGGTACGAGTAAAGTGACTTGCCGGTAACGAGATTGAACGAGGTATTGGGATACCGACGATCGAATCTCGGGCAAGTAACATATCGATTGACAAAGGGAAGTGTATACGGGGTTGTTTAATCCTTGACATCGTGGTTCATCCGATGAGATCATCGTGGAGCATGTGGGAGCCAACATGGGTATCCAGATCCCGCTGTTGGTTATTGACCGGAGAGTCGTCTCGGTCATGTCTGCTTGTCTCCCGAACCCGTAGGGTCTACACACTTAAGGTTCGGTGACGCTAGGGTTGTGAAGATATGTATATGCAGTAACCCGAATGTTGTTCGGAGTCCCGGATGAGATCCCGGACGTCACGAGGAGTTCCGGAATGGTCCGGAGGTAAAGAATTATATATAGGAAGTGCTGTTTCGGCATCGGGACAAGTTTCGGGGTTATCGGTATTGTACCGGGACCACCGGAAGGGTCCCGGGGGTCCACCGGGTGGGGCCACCTATCCCGGAGGGCCCCATGGGCTGAAATAGGATGACCCAGCCCATAGTGGGCTGGGGCGCCAGCCCCTATAGGCCCATGCGCCTAGGGTTCCACCATGGAAGAGTCCATGTGGTGGAAGGCACCCCTAGGTGCCTTGGGGGGGAGGGAATCCTCCCCTTGGCCGCCGCCCCCCTAGTAGATCTCATCTACTAGGGCCGGCCGCCCCCCATGGCACCCCTATATATAGTGGGGGGAGAGGAGGGATTCACACCCAGCCCCTGGCGCCTCCCTCTCTCCCCGTTACGTCTCTCCCTCGTAGTATAGGCGAAGCCCTGCTCTGTGACGCCCTGCATCCACCACCACGCCGTCGTGCTGCTGGATCTTCATCAACCTCTCCTTCCCCCTTGCTGGATCAAGAAGGAGGAGACGTCTCCCGTCCCGTACGTGTGTTGAACGCGGAGGTGCCGTCCGTTCGGCGCTGGTCATCGGTGATTTGGATCACGTCGAGTACGACTACATCATCACCGTTCTTTTGAACGCTTCCGTGCGCCATCTACAAAGGTATGTAGATGCATCCGATGACTCGTTGCTAGATGAACTCCTAGATGATCTTGGTGAAACGAGTAGGAAAATTTTTGTTTTCTGCAACGTTCCCCAACAGATCAGCAACCTGACAACTGTGCACGATCATACCCTCAATCATGACTATCTTTGCTATGCTAGTTTGCTCGCTCTTTGCTATGCCATTGCTATGATGCCTACCTTTTGCTTGTCAGCATCCCAAATTTCCATGTCAAACCTCTAACCCACCATTGTCCTAGCAAACCGTTGATTGGCTATGTTACCGCTTTGCTCAGCCCCTCTTATAGCGTTGCTAGTTGCAGGTGAAGTTTGGAGGCCGTTCCTTGTTGGAACATTTATTTACTTGTTGGGATATCATTATTTTGCTATGTTATCTTAATGCATCTATATACTTGGTAAAGGGTGGAACGCTCGGCCTCTCGCCTAGTGTTTTGTTCCACTCTTGCCGCCCTAGTTTCCGTCATATCGGTGTTATGTTCCCGGATTGTTGCGTTCCTTATGCGGTTGGGTTATAATGGGAACCCCTTGATATTTCTCCTTGATTAAAGCTTTTCCAGCAATGCCCAACATTGGTCTTACCATTCGCCACCTAGCCTTTTCTTTCCCTTGGGTTCTGCAGACTCAAGGGTCATCTTATTTTAACCCCCCGGGCCAGTGCTCCTCTGAGTGTTGGTCCAACCGAGCAATGTCCGAGGCTACCAGGGGAAACTCTGGGCTGGCCTACCCGACGTCTTGCTCATTCGGCATTTGTCCTGAGAAAGAGATATGTGCAGCTCCTATCGGCATTTGTCGGCGCATTCGGGCGGTGTTGCTGGTCTTGTTTTAACCTGTCGAAGTGTCTTGTAACCGGGTTACCGAGTCTGATCGGTGTGTCTCGGGTGGAGGTCTTTCCTTCGTTGACCGTGAGAGCTTGTCATGGGCTAAGTTGGGACTCCCCTGCAGGGATTGAACTTTCGAAAGCCGTGCCCGCGGTTATGGGCAGATGGGAATTTGTTAATGTCCGGTTGTAGATAACTTGAACCTTAATTAATTAAAATGAATCAACCTGAGTGTGTTGCCGTGATGGCCTCTTCTCGGCGGAGTCCGGGAAGTGGACACGGTGTTGGAGTTATGCTTGCGCAGGTTGTTCTTCTAGCTTCTCGCTCGCGCTTTGCCTCCTCTTCTCGCTCTCTTTTGCATAAGATAGCCACCACATATATGCTAGTCGCTTGCTGCAGCTCCACATATATCTTGCCTTATCCATTCCTATAAGCTTAAATAGTTTTGATCGCGAGGGTGCGAGATTGCTGAGTCCCTGTGGCTCACAGATACTATAATCCAGATGCAGGTCCAGGTGATTTCCGCTCCAGGTGACGAGTACGAGCTCAAGTGGGAGTTCGACGAGGACTCTCAGCGTTATTATGTTTCCTTTCCCGATGATCAGTAGTGGTGCCTAGTTGGGGTTCGATTCAGGGCCTTGTCGCATGTTGGGTTTTTCTTCTATTTTGGCGCCGTAGTCGGGCCATGAGTGCTTGTATGATGGATGTTATTTATGTACTCTGATGTGACATGGCGAGTGTAAGCCAACTATGTTCTTCCCCTTTTATTATATATTACATGGGTTGTTGTAATGATTGCCTGACTTGCGACATTGCTTTCAATGCGGTTATGTCTCTAAGTCGTGCCTCGACACGTGGGAGCTATAGCCGCATCGAGGGCGTTACAGAGATAATGAAGGACAAGCAAGGATTCGCCGGATTATCGCCGCTGCCTGCCGGACTGCGCGGATGGGAGCCTCTTCCCCTCCCTAATAGACTCCACCGACCCGCTCCTCGCCGCCACGGCGGCGGGGTGATCCATCCCATCGGCTCGGCGCCCATCTCCCCCTCGCTCGGCCCAGCGGCCCACCGCACCGCGGCCGCGAGAGCTCTGTATTGCCACTGATTGATCTTTTTTATTGGATACTACTCCCTTCGTCTCATAATATAAAAACGTTTTTGACACTAGTGTAGTATGAAAAACGTTCTTATATTTTGGGACAGAGGGAGTAGATGATACCCCGCACATTGTTGCAGAAATATTTTGCAACATATTTTAATGTGATTCGCTGTTGAAACATGAATATTTGAAGGGATAATATAAAAAGCTAAAACTAAAAACATATATAATTTATTACGTTTGATTACTATATAGTTGTAAAATGTTTATTAAATATATATAGCATAATAGAATAAAAATTCTCATGTATATTTGCATGTTGAGATGGGTCATTTTTTCATGCATGTCATGATGAAGTGGCATGCTTGCATGTTGAGAGACATATGATAGTGGGGTGGTTCTTTTCTCATGCATATCGTGTGATGATGTGGCATGCTTGCATGTTAAAAAAAAGTTAGTGGTGGCTGATATTTAGATATAGAAGATTTCCTAAGCCTCTACAATTGCGGCCTGGCCTATTTCGCACCAAAGGAAAGAAACTAGAGAAAAAGGGTCGTGCGCGGAAATAGATCTCCTGATCTACTAGATACAACGTTGTATATTTCAGTCTTTTAGTTTTTTCTTGTTTTTCATCGGTTTTATTTATTTTTTTCTCTGTTTTACTAGATTTTTTATTTTCCTTTTTTTCATTTGTTTCCTTTTCGGTTTTTCGCTCGCTTTTTTTTCATTTTTTTTGTTTTTCTTGTTTTTCATTGGTTTACTTTTGTTTTCTCTCCAGTTTTCGGTAGAAGATTAACATTTATCGATATATGGTCAACATTTTTTAAATATACATTTAACATTTTTCAAATGCTCTATTAACATTTTCTAAATATATGGGCAACATTTTTTCAGTACACATTTAACATTTCTTTGAATGTTTGAGTAACATTTTTCAAATACTATATCTACTTTTTTTTAATAGATGGTCAACATTTTTTCGATACACCTTCATCCTTGTCTTCTCTGGCCTACATCTTGGAGGCGCAGAAGTCCCAATTGTCAGGGCTAGCCCAGCCTAAGGCTTCACGTAACTCTTGCGGGAGCTTGGCTGCTTTGTCAGGTGAGATCTTTCGATCCACTTCTTGGGATTTAGGTGAAGACGAGATATTGACCACCGGAGACGATTGTTTGGAGCACACAAAGTCGAGAGCTTCATTGAAAGGAATAGACGAGTCACATAACATAGGAGCAGACATCAAGAATTTTGCAGCTGGCGAGAGCCCATGTGGAGAGATATGTGATCCGTATTGGTCAAGTTCAGATGCTAAATAATGGGGGATGGGCATCTTGCGGGACGCTGACCTCCCACGCGATGAAGCAGGAGAGGAGGCTAACCCAGCCTTGGAGGTCTTGACTGAAGAGCCCTGGTTACCCACCGAAGTTTTATCTTTAGGGGATATAGTCGCCGCTGAGCCATCCACTGGTTGGGAAAGCGCTCTTGTATTTAGGATTGGGGTCACGACCGATGTCTTCCTCATCTTCATCTTCGGGGGCCTTGGGAGGAGGTTGATGAGGGGTGGGACCGAGCCTCCCTTTTTTGAAAGTTTAGGCTCGCACATGATGATGTACCCTTTTGTTCATAAAAATCTCATTGCGGCAGAGGAGTTTGGGGGAATTGACGCAGAGGATCAACACCCCTCACTGACCCAGCCTTGATCAACGATAGCTCATGCACCACTTCCACTTTGCCAAATGGTTGGAGGATGTTTGGAATTCCCAAGAATTTCGCCCAAACTTCTTGGAGAATACAACACACTTCTGCATCGGCCGTCGGCTCCGTGAACAACACTTTGAGCTTAGAAATCGGAATACCACCACTTTTGAGGTATAGACGCGGGCTTTGCTTGTTTGGCAAGCGCACATGGAATTCTTGCACAGACAGTTGAGAAATACCCGAATCCCAATCTTCAACTTCCATGAGGGAATTGAGCTCCGACACAAGTGCCTCAACTGAGATCGAACCCGATTCCAGAAGGATTGATGTAACAAGCAAAGGATTGGCTACCGCCGGCTCCGTGACCTACTCCGGCAACTAAAGATGGAAGTAGCCATCCCCATGGATGCCAGGTCCCACCATCTTCAGCTGCGGTGCTGCCGCATGAGCATCACAGTTACCGACTGAATGACCTTTCGCTTTAAATAGGAAACGGAGAGGGGGGTTGGGACAATCTGGTTGTAATGGCCGAGGCACCCACACTTGAAGCAGTCAGCGGCCGCAGCCGAAGAAGACGAGCCTTGCCAGATCCAGAAGAAGCCAGCATCTCGTAGTTTTTTTTTCTTTTGTCAAGAAGAATTGTTGGACACCTCGTTCTTGCGAAGTTTCTGGCATTCCTGTTGCCCCCACCAGCACTATTGAAAGAATTAGATCTGCCACCATTGCCAAAGCCGCCACCGCCCCAGCTGCCATCCCGGCCAGACTGAAACTGGTCATCTTTCCGCAGCCCCGGTTCAGATTTGGCACCACGGAACTCCACATCAGCCCCCCCTGAACGAAGGCGACACCTCGCACCACCTCGCAGCAGCTTCTCCCTAATATATCTGCCTCTGGCATGATCGTCATCGGAGGTGAACTCGTTGTTCCTGCATTCGGAGGTGCGGTCATCGTTATGTCAAAGCAGCACTCATTGTAGAGCACACCACAACTGACTGCCACGTGCCACCTCAGCGGAGAGAACCCTCCCGAGGCCCATTGGGCCGTGGAACATGGCCAGGACCTTACAGCCTTCGTGAGTTACTTTTCGTTTTGAGGTTAGGGAGGCGAATTTTAAAGCCCATGCCTTGTCCAAGGCAGCTTCGTCGCTTCCGGAAGGTCGCCATATGTGGCTAGGGATCCTTCCAAACATTATTTGTATTCCGAATGTTCTGATCAATGAATAAAATCCCTAGTTTCCCTCAAAAAAAAAACAAAGCGCTTGACCTCCGTCAAGCAAATCACGTGGCACGCCGATGTAGAACCACAGATGCAGTGTGGCTCAAATGGCCACGACGCCCGAAGCGAGCAGTGGGCCACTCTAGGGTCACACCACCGAACGAGTGCACCCTGATCGAGGCGCGCACGTCCCGCATCTGCATCTGCTGCAGCCCCGTTTTGCTGTTGCTTGTGCTCGCTGTTGAAATATGATCAGAGATCGATGCCGTGCTACAGTCGCTGCTACTCGCGTTGAGTCGCCGTTGTGGAACCACCGGGGCCACGCGGCCACACCACCACCATCGTCCGCAGGGGCTTTGCCTGGCGGTGGCAGCGAGGGGAGAGAGATAAGAGAGATAGGCCGCAGAAAAAACAGATTGATATCGCCTCCCGTGTCACCCATCCGGACGATGAGGGGCAATTCCGTTCTGAGTCGCCTATGAAGATGAATATAACGCATCTCTATCGACAACAAGATGAGAAGATTTCCCCTAAAAATACAAGACGAAAATGTTAATCAACACGACTAAACTTAATTTTTGACAGAGAAAACACTACTAGTTTTCTGATCGTTTTTCGTTTTTTAAACCCAACATGTACTCTTCCTACCGGTCGGGACTCAATACAAGAAGCTCAACGGAGACAACTTGAATGAATTTCCTCTTTTTTTTTTGCGACAAGAAGCTCAACGGAGACAACTTAAATGAATTTCCTCGACGATGCAGAAAACACACGCGTACACGTGTACTTTGCTTGCAGCTAGTATGTTCGTACGGAATACGGTCTCCGTGTCCGGCCGCAGCCATCCATGCTTTGCTTTGACTTTGAGAACATATATGTACGTACTAGTATGTGTTACTCACGGTTGTAATTGATCGATCCGACCTCAATCAATCAAACAGGTCCTCAATTCGTGGGCGCAAATCGACGTAGGCCGCCGGCGGCGGCGCCGTGTATCTAGCTAGCATCGGACAGAGCGAGCCACTGATGACGTCAACACACAACTGGTCCGATCTCCCCGGCGACCTCCTCCATGTGGTCTACGTCAAAGTCCCCGGCTTGCTCCACCGCATCCGCTTTGCCGCCGTTTGCAGGTCGTGGCGAGCCTCTGCAATCGCGCCGCGGCACATGGCTCCGCCCACTATACCGTGGCTTCTCTTCTCCTCATCGTGCGACAATGGCGTCGATGACGTCAAGACGAAGAACATATACTGTCCTGAGGATGACCAGTTCTTGCACATCCCTCTGCCGAGCAAAGTGATCGGAAAGCGGTTTGTGGGAGCTTACGACCGCGGCTGGGTCGCCATGCTCGGACACGACATGGAGCTTGCGGTCGTGAACCTCTTGTCCGGTGTTGAGGTGCCACTCCCTGCAAAGGACATGAGAACAGTCACGTCCAGCCGCTCGAGCTACATAATCCAAAAGGTTGTCTTCTCGGAATCCCCCACCAGAAGTGGATGCATGCCGGCGACCATCATCCCCCAATGCGGCATCGCCATCCGCCGGGTTGATTGTAAGGACAACATGTGGACAGTGAAACAACTTGATCGGCCGAGACTTAAGGACATCATATTCTACAATGGACGACTCTATGGCCTTACCTTCTTTCAGGACCTAGTCAAGTTTGAAATAGGTGTGAACAAAGACGGCAGGCCGGTAATCACTTGCAAACCTCACCGGCTTCCGATCCAAAATCTTAGTGACATTGCCGTGTGTCGAAACTACATCATTGAGTTGCATGGCAAGCTGGCGATGGTTGTGAGGAATTTTTGTGCGCCTTATTTTAAAGTGTTTCAACTTGCTAACGAATCAACTTTAACGACGGAGTGCACTCATAGGTGGGAGGAGGTAACGAGCTTGGGTGACAACGCCTTATTTTTAGGGGAGATGTGGTCCAAGACAGTGTACACGGCGGCTGTTGGATGCGGCAGGGTGCAGAGAAACTGCATCTATACCGACGATCTCACAGATTCAACTTGCTTGGATGACCAAGTTGACCATGTATATGACGACGCCATGTGGAGTATCAAATCAGCTGCCTGTTATGTAGCTAATCACGCTTCATGTCGCATATGGGTTCTCCCTCCAAACATCTAGCCGATCAAGAATGGTCTGAGGTGGAAAGTTCTGGAAACACAAATTATGTGTGATGTGGGAGATGTTTGGTTCTAGCTGTTGGTCTGCGTTTTGGCTGTAATGATAGATATTTGGTTTCGTTAATGAAATCGAGGGGATCCCCCCTTTCTTTCAAAATAAAAAGAATGGTCCGAGGTGGCATCTTTTTTATTTTATCCCTGGTGTCTAAGGCCAACATTTAACATAAATTGGAACATATATGTTGTGGAAATACCAATAATATATAAATATGCATTTTATTATAAGATATATATGCCTTGTTAAAATAGTCGCGCAATTTGTGTAGCATGGTTTGTATATTGTCTTGTGACATACAATTTTTTTTAATTCAGTCTTGGTTTAGTTATGTTGATTAATATCTTTACGTGTTTTGAACGTGATTAACTTTCTATTCAGATTGAGTTCTTATGTGATTCAAGCATGCATGCAAATCATATAACGGTATGACTGTAGATTGTGTAGTAACAACAATCCTGACCGAAACACAAGCATGTTGTACTGTTGTCATCAACTTGGATGACCACATAACCTGATGTCCATAGCATAGCTCATGCTACTCCCACGTGCTACTCATGGAGGATCATGGCGAAAATGTGGTCCAAGTCGGTGTATGTGCCGTCAGTGAGGCGCAGCGAGGTGCAAAGCAACTGCATCTACTCTGACAACGTGACATACTTGGTGAAGTTGGACGACCACGGTGAGCATATATGTCCTACACTAGGCGAAAGCAGTGAGCATGCCATGCGGCGGATCAAATCAGCAGGAATTATGACAGTCCTCGTTCTTTAACTGGCATGTGGGTCCTCCCTCCGGATTGCTAGCCGATAAAGTGTAGTCTAGCATGGAGACCTTCAGCTTTATTCCTAGCATACATGGTATTAAGGTCAAGCTTCACCCTAATTTGGGTCATATAGATCAGAGAACTAGTAGTACGTACAGAGTAACGTTTGACTCAGAGTTATATATAAGCCTTGATAAAATTGCCGTTTCCTATCTATGAGATTATTTGTTCGATCTTGGCTTGTGTCGTTCAATGTTATGCTAGTCGGTTTTGGGATTCCTTTTATACATGTATCGCATGTGAGAGCTAAACACGATGGTGCAATAGAGTCCGAGTAGTACTTGTATTAGCATCCGAGTAGTACTCCAAATACAGGTAGTAGCCGACTAGGTTTGCTCTTAGGCTATGTTCAGCATATATATATGCGTGTACCCCCAGACCTTGTAAAAAAAAAAACGAAAAAGCAATACAAAGAAAAAAGCCCAGGAGCGACACGCTCCTGTAGCTATCAACAAAGTCTCGTCCCGGTCAGTTATTTCCGTTCGCCAAAGTTACGTCGAGAGTTCCCGTAGAGATCGATCGATCCTGTGGTCGCTAGTCAAGCCAAGTTCACTACATACGTTCGTGGCTAGGTGTGCATGTGCTAAGGCACTGTTCATCAATTAACCAGGCTGCCTGCTTGCTTGCGTACAAGCATTGCACGTACGTATATCAGCTCTCCGGTGATTTGTTCTAGCGATGAAAAGCCAACATCGCACACTGCTATATATATAGATTCAGATTGGATCCTTATAGTTATGTAATTTAAACATGCGTGCATACGCAGAGCACTAGTGATGGCTACGGTGCAGGTTGGATCAAGGGTATATTTAGACCGAACCTCTGATCTATATTTTGCTACCCAGTGAGTTTTCAAACTGTTAGACCAAATCCGATGGAATTGGAGAGATTGAGGGGGATTTTGACTTGCAAGAGATCTAGTCCTCTTCAACCCCATTCCCCCTAATAATTGATGGAAGTGCCTAGAACTCATCTAGATGAGATATAATTTGATCTCAGTCACCTGAAAAACAAAAACATATACAAACCTAGTACTACAACCTATGTCAACACACACGCATTTTATAATATCATCAATGGCTATAAAGGTGAATGAGACATAACTAGAACTCAGCTAGATGAGTTATAGCAAAACCGATAATTAATCACAAAGAGGGCCTTCAGGCATTCATGCTTAGTTAGGCCCGGACGCCTGGTCCTAAAATCAGCTACATGTCCCGTTGCCTCCACTACATATACCTTTGCCATCAGCTACATGATGGGTAGATCAGCAGCACACGACTCACGAGATCAATCAGAAAACACGGCCAAGTAAGTGTGCTCCTATCGTTTGGATTTGAGTGCGTACTTGTCATTGGCGGCTAGATAGCTAGGCCCAGGCCGGCACGAGATGACCTGGAATAGCCTACGCACCAACCAGCCTGAAAGCAATCTCTCCAATCATGCAATGCAAGCAATCCACTAATAAGAGTTCATTCAAGAGGAAGCAAAGAAAGAGCAGGCCCTACTACTGTTGCACCCACACAAGGTCATCAGCTAAGTTCTCAAAGCACCAATCGCATCAACAGGAGGCAAATCAAATCTTAGTACACGTCGTGGTGATCTCTGTCACAAGCCCACAGGGACATGTACACATCACCACACACTTGATTGATATAATTTCACAGTCGTTTTCCCTCTTTATGCTCTTGACACATACAACACATTCAGGGGGATAAGGATTGGAAAACACATATGATACATACTCACTATATATGCTCCATTCGTTCATCATCACGTTCAGGCCAACAGTTGTTGATTCTTCCTGCTTCCTTGCATCCATCTATAATTCCAGTACCAGGTCTGCATCATCAAAGTCACAAAGACGTACAGGTCGAGTGTAAGTACAGCGCATACAGTGGTATCTGGTTGGAGATTCTCCAAATGATAGTAAGGAACATATCTCTCACTGTCAAGTGTCCATTTTAGTGATGGGGTTACTATGCATGCTAGCTAGCTAATTCTTGAACATTCTCCAAAAATAGTAGGGAATATCTCGCTGTCAAGTGTCCATTTGAGTGATGGGAAAGAACAATTGATTACTATACATGCATATGCTAGGTTGTTTCGAGAATGAATGATGGGCATGCACCAGCACTAATAATTTAGAAAAAAAAACACTGTTAATTAATTGCACTCACAGTCTGCGTCGGTCTTTATCCATTTTAGTGATGGGATTACTGTGCATATGCTAGATTGATATAGCTGGCTAATTCTTGAACGTTCTCCAAAAATAGTAGGGAATATCTCACTGTCAAGTGTCCATTTCAGTGATGGGAAAGGTTGTTACTGTGCATGCATGCTAGGTGGTTTCGAGAATGAATGATGGGCATGCACAAGCACTATTATTAACACTGACTGATCCACTAGAAAGAGAAAGAGAAGGCAATATTAATTAATTGCACTCACAGTCTGCGTCGGTCTTGATCCAGTGGCCACTCTTGTCGCCGTTGAGCTCCTCACCGCCGTCGTCAACAAGGGAGGCGCTGAAGGAGCGCTTCGTGCAGCAGCAGCCGAAGCTCAGCCTGCGTGGCCCGGTCTTCTTCGGAGTCGGTGAGGGCACCGACTCGTTGGTGGCACCGCCACCGCCGCCGTTGTCTGGGGTACCCCGCTTGCGGTTCTTCTTGGTCAGCATAGTGCTTTCAGGGTAGACTTTCCTGTGGAAGATTTTCAGGATCTGCAACACACATGAGCAAATTAGCACTTCTTCCTTTGAATGAACTCTCCCTCGAAAAATAAAACATATATTCCAATTTAAAGCATCATGTCAAAGGATCAGGCCAGGCATCTTTCTTAAGTGGCTAAGGATAAACTGACAAATGAAATGGTCCATCAAGAAAGTTGGTATGCATAAAGATAGCATTAGACAGGAGTTTGCAAACAAATTGCCATGTCAACTCAATGCGCCCACTTTTACCAACAAGTTGACAATACCTAGTTGGCACATGACAGCGGTACGCATTGATTAGAAGCTAGATTGGAATGGACGTTTCCCATGGGAACATAACTAATAATTATGATAATGATGGTTGAAACGAAATGATATTACTGAAGCAGTGGGATATAGAGGAGCACTAGATCATCTAATTGCAAGGTCTCTTCTGATCAGTAATAGGACTTTCAGTGCTGCTTTGATCTTTTGCTTGGTAATTCATTAACTATATATAAGTGAATTGTTAAGTACTGTTGGACCAATTTCCAACACACCTATGCTGAACCCTAAAGCAAACTGCCAAAGAAAACAGACAATGATTTTTTTTCTTTTGAAACTGTAACATGCTCAGAGGTGATTGATTGGACAAAAGATCATAATCATTTCTGATAATTCTACTGAAAGATCCATCAAATAATTAGGTCTAATGGTTTTTTTTCTTCCTTTTCGTCCCTGATTTTCATCGATTGGCAATGTTTTAGATTCATAAATACATAAATATTCCAAATAAACTCAGTTTATTTTTCAATTTTGATAACTAGCTAGGTAACTGCTTAAAATGTTCAATTAAGCTATAATTTAACTACTTGTGTTTTTAATTTGAAAACTTAGTGCAACGTATAGTGATACAGTAAGTAGGGATGATGTTATTGTGACGTGAGAATATGGCCTGCCTATGTCTTAGGATCGGTTCAAAGTGCAAGTTGCAGTGCTCATTAAACCAAATTGTATTTCCAAAAATCTAGTTGAGACACAGAAATATTTCAATGGACTGAAAAATAGCAAAAATGGTTAAAACATATTGACCAGTCATACAGAACGTAACACATATGCAATGGTCAAAGCCCAAAGAGAGAAACTCAAACAATAATGTTGATGTTTAGGAATTAACAAAAGGTAGAGTAATTTACAGCCAAAGATCAATTAATTTGTCTAATTTATAGACGATGTGCCAAAGGAAACGAGGAACAAGAAGTGTACCTTTTGAAACTTGCTCTTGGCCGTTGCACTGGCTGGCACTCCGTCACCGCCAGCGCCTTTCTCATCCTTCACCCTCCACTTCTTCGTCCTTTTGTGACCGCCGTCTCCGCCTTTCCCTACTTGCCCTTCCTCCCTTTCCCCACCATCCTCGCTCTCTTGGACGGCGACCAGGGCCCCCTTCTCTTCCGTGAAGCGTGTCCGCATGAACAGCTCACCAAGCGAGGCACGACGTCCACCGCCGTTTGGCTTCTCTGGCCATGATTCAGTGTCGCTGCACACTGGGGAACCAAGTAGGAAGCCCTGCAATGGGCAATCGATCCCCATGGCGAAGCTCACTCGCGCCGACGGCACGTTGCTGCCCCCGAGGAACTTCTCCAACTCAGCGCTCACCAACATGAGGTCGTCCTCCGTGGTGGCGACATCATCTTTCTCCGCGATCGCCTCGACGGTGACCATCACCTTCTCGGTGGCGGTAGCCTCAAGCTGGGGGAAGGTGAAGGTAGGTGTGGCGGCACCATCCTCAACATCACCATTATCAACTTCCCCGATGGTGCCATCGATGCTGTCAAGGTCAATGTCGACACAGTCTTCATCATCGACGTCATAATCTCCATCACCCTCATGTTCTCCAGGAATGTTAACGGCGGCGAAGCCTAGCGTGCCAATGGTGAGGAGGCCACTGCCGCCGAAGGTGAAGAGGTCGTCGGCGTTGACCGGCGGTGAAGGATTGTTGGCGACGAAAGCATCATCACCGTAGTACTCATCGTCCGGTGAGGCTAGTCCAGCGATGCAGTTGCAGGCCCCACCTGCACTGAACACATTAAGAGCCAAGCACTTGCTGAATCATTTCAACATTTTTTTTTCTTTTGGTGAGATAGACCATTTCAATTGTTAATCATGTGGCATTCGTAACTCCACGTTCAAAACAAAATAGAGACGCCAATGGACATGCATGTATAAAGGCTTGACGCCTTTGATTGTTAGAAATGACGGAGCAATGGTCCTAAGAGCACACTGAACTTGCTTTAATTTTGCTAAACAAAATTTATGATTTATTTGATAAAACTAGAAGAAAAATTGGCTAGCCAAACTATGAGACAGAGCAACACTGGTTGCTCACAGTGATGCCAAACAGGTTCCTAGGCCACCAATCCCCAGTTGTATAATGGTCGACAACGTCGTCGTGCGTAGGGCCAATCATCTCTGTGAGAATATGCCCTCGTGATCCAGGAATACACACGGGCATTTGGAAAGAGAAGAAAAAAATAGACTGAACAACGTTGGTGTTGGTTGGAGTATCTATCTATAAAGAAACACTCCGTACTATCTATATCTATGGAATGATAGGGGTGCTCAAGCTGGAAAGGAGTGGCATGTGTGTAGGCCGGGTTTGCCATGCCCAATGCGACCAAGCGCAAGATGGCAAATCAACGTGCATAGATTTCCCTGGGTGGTCCATAATATATACTGTTCAAATCTGCGGTGTGCAACTTGTACACTAACGGCAATGA
Organism: Triticum urartu; assembly: GCF_003073215.2. NCBI lineage: Eukaryota > Viridiplantae > Streptophyta > Magnoliopsida > Poales > Poaceae > Triticum > Triticum urartu. The sequence continues at coordinate 571,725,879 of NC_053027.1, read as the reverse complement.
TCCACCCTTCACGTACCAATTATCCTATCAAATGATGCATGTATTGAGATCCAATGGAGGAGGAGCTCTGTCGAAAATATATTAAGATAAAGCCCACCTGGGTGAGACACCGAAAATTCACTTTCGACGGGAGTCGAACCCCGGTCAGAAAGGAAGCGCGACTGCAACCTTACCATTGGGCTATTGCTCGGTTCTCCAAGTTATCCATGTCTATCCCAATTCAATTTTTGAAGCCGCTAAAAATGTCGTTGACGCTTGTGTCTCATATCTACCCATATATATTTGGTCCGTGGTAATTGTTTATGTGCACCCTTGGGCTAGTGCAGAGCCTCAAAGTATCGTCCTTCCACTATCTAAGAAAAACTTGGATGTATCTTCAAAACCACGTAGAAACTACTCCCTCCGTCCCATGATGTAATACCCTTTTTGACATTAGTGCAGTGTCAAAAAATGTCTTACATTATAAGACGGAGGGAGTATTTAGTATGATGGATCAGACTGTCGTACTACCAGTATATATACTTGGCTCATAGCATTGAATTTGTACGCTAACCAATTCATACAAAAGTTCAAACTAATAAAGAAAGGTGGGCAATATATTTTAACATGTATTAATTGGTTATGTGCACCCTTGGTGCAGTGCAGAGGCCAAAAGTGGTGTCCTTCCAATATCTAAGGAAAACTTGGGTGTATCTTAAAAATCATGTGGATACGATTTACGTGGATCAAACGGTCATACTACTGCCATCTATTAGACCGGAAGCATGACCAAAAGATCATTATACAAAAAGCAGGCACTTTCGGTGAGTAAACGAGTGCATCGATCGATAGTACAGCGAGCGTACCTCCGGCGGTGTTGAACTCTTTGAACACGTCGTTATTACTTCGCAGCTTCCGGTGCATCCAACCAAGGAGCTGTTAAAACCAAGAGCACAAGAGGGATTGATGAACGGAATTGCTATTTGCATTAAGAGAATTAACTGAAGAAAACTTGACGTTGATGAAAATGTTTCATCAATGAAAAACACAAGTCACCGACAAATTAGCGCTCGTCACGGACAAAATGAAATGGAGAATTGCGAACAAGAGGAGAGGGTCGTGGAGTTAGAATCGCTATAGCCAGCATTGAACCAGTAAAGAAAGAAAGAAAGGAAGGAAGAAAGAAAGAAAGATCCTGGGGGATCGAGGAAGCAAGGGAGGGAGGCGCTGACGGCATACCGTCATCTTGGAGAGGCTCGGACGAGTAGGTGATCGGAGAGGCGGAGAGGGCGAGGAGGGCTTTAATAATGGAGGAGGAAGAAGAAGAGAAGGTAGGCACTGCAGATGCGAGGCAGGAGAGGGTGATCGGGTGATGGGTAGCAGTCGGTAGATGGAAACATGAGGAAGGCTACAAATGGAATGGCCGAGCAGGGTCCCGTCCGTCCCTCCCATGTATGCTTGCTAGGCAGGCTAGCTAGCTAGCTACTGTAGCCAGTACTTCGCCCATGCACGCCCACATCACATGTACTTTGTCCGGCATCTCACCGCAACGTGCGCGCGTGTCAGACTCATCAGTCAGTGATCTCGCTCTCACTCTCACTCCAGCAGATGGTACGTGCGCGATCGTGTGGTGCTTTTGCTTTTGCTGTCGAGCTATATCCAGGTAAAAAGTAAGTCGCGACGTGGGCGGAACTGGGAAAGGGGCAGCTGGTTAGAGCAACTTCAACGCGGGGACCCAAATGAGAACATGTGCTTTGTCCGCTCTTCGTTCGTTTGGATCGGCTCGTCCGTCCCCTTTTCCGTCTACGTCTGCCATGCACCCGATGTGCAGACGCATTTTTCGTCCTCGCAACCGTGATGCGGCTATTTTTGGCTCTTTTTGCAACATTGGAACTCAAACAAAATGCAATATCTCATAGTTTGACAACCAAATAAATATCTCGTAGTTTACAGGTCAAATAAAAATTAAATTGTCTTAAATAGATTTGAAAGAAAAGATATCCGATACATCTATACTTGTTGTCAATGTGAGTCCACATATGCTCAATTAAATCTCATCTTGCAGTTGACTGTGAGTTCCCAATCATGCATTTGATGATGAAATTCGATGAAACTGCGCAAACATTGCCGCTCCTTCATGCTGAGGCACAACATTTTCACCCTGAAACTGAAACCCTTGGTCGTAGTTACGTTACGGGCGCTTATCCTCTATGGTCATATTGTGCATAATCACACAAGCAGTCATCACCTCCCACGAACTTCCTGGTGCTCCAAGTTCTAACGGGATACCGTATGATGCACCATCGATATTGAAGAACACCAAAGTCACGCTCCACATCCTTCCTAGCACTCTCTTACTCTTGGGCAAATCTCTTTGTTGTAGTGCTGGCCATTGATCTCAACATTGACCTCCGGGCAGTTGCCTTCTGCAAGCCTTGCAAACACCGGAGAGCACTAAAGCACGTTGATATCGTTGTGAGATCCAGCCATGCCGAAGAAAGAGTGCCAAATCCAGAGATCTTGTGAAACCACGGCCTCAAGTATGATAGTGCAAGCTTTGACATGGCCCCTATATATACTGCCCCTGCCAAGTAGAAGGGTGGTTCTTCCACTCCTAGTGCATATAATCTATACTACCAAGCATCCCCAAAAAAGCCCCTGCTGGCATTGATTGCCAACAATCAGGTTGTATCTGCGGCAGTTGGCTCTCTCAAGTACTCCGGGCCAAGCACTGCTATCACAGCCTTGCAGAACCTATACATGGAGTCTAGGCACGTGGACTCGCTCGTTCAGACATACTCATAAATGAGATCACCGGAAACTCCGTATGCAAGCATCCTCCTTGCACTCGAAATACTTACCGTACGCCATCACCCCCTCCCAGATATGGTTGAATACATGTCTAGCCATCACCCTCTCAATGAAGAGCGGGTTGGGAGACTCGAAGTAGTCCTGCTAGAGTAGGCAATGGCCCCTCTCTCGGTTGCGATCCAACGATGGACTGTGCCCGGGATCGACCCCTGAAGATCGGTCGCTACCTACTAAGGTGGTCATGGACGACCAAAGCAACAGTCATAATCTCCTCATAATCGGATGAAGAATCATCTGAATAGCAAATAAAATTGTGGAAAAAGTACTCGTTGCCGGAGTCCATTTGTACCTTGCGAGCAAATTAACCGTAGAACAGCTTGCGGGCGTCGTGGAAGAAGCCAGCTGGTGAAGAGCCTCATGCCTCTTCAAGACCAGGTAGCAGGCCTGTCGGCGATCGGCAAGCATGGCGGTGTCTGGAGAGCGAGGTTGTTGAGCTTGAGTACTCGTCGCAGGGGGTGGTGGCTTGGTGGCGTCGACGTTTGGGGTGCGGTGGCGGGGAAAACGGTCTACCAAATGCCGAAGAATGTGGCTGTCGGGAGGTGGTGTGCTGCTAGGGGAGGTATGTGGGTGCAGATGGCTGGCCTGGGCACCGGAATTGCGTGATGGTGATGGCCAATGAGGAAGCGGTGAAGTCTGACGCCCTTCTCTTCCACATGGAATCCATTTAACTAGTTTATTATCGCTTAGGATTATCAATATCTATGTGACAATAAACATTTTTGTGTCCGATTGTATGAAATTTTAGACGATCATTGTAGGAAATTTGTTATTCAAGTTTCTATGTTTGCTAGTGCTATGTTCAAGTTTTATCTACATAAAATGTTGATCACGTTTCATAGGTAGTATAGATCCGAGGGGCCAAATTTGAGGGAGACACTTGCGAACACGAAGAAATGAGCGATGGCCGGTCGCTGTTCACGGAGGCGCCCGAACGTGTTAGTGGTCGCATAGAAGGTCACACTTGCAAGTTGCGGTTGTAGATGCTCTTACCCCTAGTGGCCGCGGCTGGACGTGGCTGGGGACGTGCCGGGGCTTCACCTCCACCCCCCTTGTCTCATGCATCTCAGGCGGTTGCTCGTGCCAACGTTTCGCGGGTGACTTCAAACCAGCCCTCGCCGCGGGCTAGAATCCGGCGCGGCGGAGGACTCTATGCCGGCGGCCCGACGAAAAGGAGGTGGGTGGGAGTGGGACGGTCTCCGTCGGTCCGGAGTGCACGTGTCGATGTGGATATCCAGTTGTGGAGTGGGCCCGAAGCAAGCCCGGCCCAGGTCCTCTCAGCGCCAGCCCGGCCCAGCTCCTACGCCTCCGACGAAACATATGCGACGGCCTCGCCGCCGCCGAAGGGAGGCGCGGCCATGACACAGCAGGCCAAGGTTCCTTGGCAGCGAGGCACATGGGGTGCAGGCGACCGTGGCACGCCAGGGCACCAGCCGTGCCGTAGCTGCTGGCCTGGGTTTCGACGCCGGAGGAGTGGTTGCCAGCGCTCTGCAACTCTTGCTGATGCTGGAGCCACGTCCTGCTTCCGCGGGTGGCTGCTCCGGCCATCTCCTCATACCCGGAGGCTCTGTGAACGTGCTCCAGCTTCCCGCGCCGACACACCCGACACGTGCTCGACGAAATGCCGCCACGCCGACGCCGCCGTGCGGCTGCCCGGGTTCGCCTGGGAAGCGTGAGCGAATCCGAATACTCGGCCACTGTCATGCTCGATGGGACGCCGGGCGTGCCTGCCGACAAGGCGGACATCTCCGAGGTGCTCACCGCCACCAGCGCGGTTGGAGGTTTCTCCCTGTTTCTAGAGCTATGCGTGGATGCTACTGCCTACTAGCCTGCTAGCCTGCTAGTACAATAATGGCATCGGAGTTCCAGCTGTTTCTTATAGCAGAATTGATAATCCAGTCGGCGCAGGCGCAGTGTGCAAATACTAGTGATTGGATACGTTGTTAGGTTGACACCTTTGATCTGCTGGTGAACCATACAAACAGAGGAGGAGAACCATTTGCTGGACACGCCATGGTTTATTAGCACAACCTGCTAGTGGATTCAGTTGTTTGGGACGGCAGCAAGTCGGTAGTTCAGCAAGCACTGACAGACGTTCCCAGAGAATCTGCAGCCACTTTTATGTTCAGAATTTTGTGCATGTACCAAAAAAAGAACGGTCGCTCGCCGGATTTCATAACCCTGCCAAGATTCAGGCTCGCATGGCGTTTTTCGAAGTGGTTCAATGGTGCAGCTCAAGGACCACGGTTTCTACAAGAAAATGGTATCTGGATGTATGGTTTCGGTCAACACTGATGCAAAGAATGTTGGGGCTTACAGCATTTCCTGGAAAGAAGATGCAACTGCGACACGGTGGGATCCTGGAGTCATGAAACTTATTTGTCACGGTACACTGGACGCCTCACTACTGGTTTTTCTATGCTGCTTCAGTGGAGAATACATATTGTTGGTGTGACATTTACAGCGGCATTTTCCTACTCCCCGTTTGATGGTCTTGTGTCCTGCATCTTCGGCAATATTGTGCCTTGTAGCCCTTTCTACAAGTGATCTGGTGTTTGTGATACTAGTTAGAGATGTGGAGGTGGACAGGTACATCCTTGCAGAAGAACACATGGCAATTATTCTATTTCGGTTGATGAAACTAGCTCAAGAATGTTATTCCTTTCTGTGACTGGCATTTCCAGAGTGTGCGGTTCAGTTCATCTTCTGATTCAATCACAAATTAATCGTCCATCCATCGACGGGAAGGTACACATAAAGCTGCTTAATTAGGATCCAGTGAATCAAGGACCAGCATACAGACATGCTTCAGCTAGCAGCTAGTCATTTGCAGAAGCAGCGTCTGTGCGAGGAAGCCGGTACTCCTCCGGCTGAAGGGCCACCGCGAAATCCGGCAGAGCCGGCACCATGTCATGTGTCCTGTCAACATTGCTGTAGAGGTCCTTGTTGATGCGGACTTTGCAGTTGGAGTCCTTGTGGATCTTGTCGTGGAGGTACTTCATCGAGCCCCATAGGGTCGGGCTCCTGCAGTAAAATTCAGAACAACATGAAAAACACATACAGATAGCTAGCATCGATCTCACCTTGCTAGGTAAATTAATGGCAAATTTTTGTTTTTGGTAATATGTGTAGATTGCCTTGAAAAGGGGGATGCGGTGTGGAAGGCTTCGCAGACGGCCCTGCTCTCCCTCAGGGACTCCTCCGCGGACTGCAGCGCCGCCACGGCCGCCCGGTGAGACTTCTCGGTGTTGCCTTCGTCGAGGATAAGCCCGTGGTAGTAATACGCCGCAGCCTGCATGATATAATTACTTTTTTGCTTAGTGACCAAAATTCAGTCATTTTATCATTTCAGAGTTCAGAGATATGAGCAAAAGCCTGCATATGTACTTTTGCTTCCATGTGCTTCCACTTGACAAAGAGCCTGTGCTTTTCACCCCAGCCGTCGAGCAGAGGTATGTCCGCGATGCTTTCATGTGCCTGCGGATGAAACCATCATGATTGTACATATTTTAGAACTAGGAGGGATTATATATTTTTCTATGTTTTATTTGTTTATGAAATTATATTATGCTTCATGCGAAGATGAACAGTACATATAGCTGGCATTTTCAAACATAAGCAGAACTCTGGCATATATACAAATATCATTACCCGAATAGAAGATGCAAAATAACCAGAAATCAGTAGAAATGAATCAATGATGATGCCTACCTGCTGCCAGCACTTGACCATCTCACATGCCAGCCTCCTTTTGACAGCCAGGGTAGCCTTTGGACTGTCAATTGCCAACCCAAGTTGAACATCAATTGCCTGGCACACACATAGATACCATGGTCGATGAACTAACCGAGAAGCCGACATCTCAACTGCATGCTATCTTACTTGCACCAGGCATGATGAATCATGTGATCTCTCTCTGACTCTCTCTCTAGTTACTATCAGATAATAATAAGAAAAAGAAAAACGTTGTTGTTACCTGACCGAGTGCTTGCATGCAGGTAGCTTTCAGGACCCCTTCAGACAGGTCCACGGGAAGACCTTTCCTACACGAAATGGCAGTCAGTACTCAGTCCTTACTGAACAATAACTGAAGAAAAATGGAAGCTTGGAGCATTGCTCATCCTGCCGGGCTGGCTAGGGCAAGCGGCAAGATCACCACCTCTTTTCGGGCGACATCCTGGGAAGAACATTCTGCATGGCGCACTCCAGGTGCCCGGCCGCCTTGAGGAATATCTCGACAGAAGCCCGTTTGTTCTCTGGGAAGTGGAAAGTACAAGGGTACAGACATTCAGAAAGATTGAAACATATACTAGTACTTGTTTGATTCAGTCGCAGTGGGAATTAACCTTCAGATACTTTGGCATGGTATCCTTCAAGAGACGTCTTTGGCAGTAGCAGGGAGTTTGCTTGTGATAAACGGAGCATGGCCATCATGTGCAGAACCGACAGCACCTCGTACCAGGCGCTGGGCAGTGCTGTCTCCTGCAAACATGGAGACAGGTTAATAATCTTCAGGTTTCATCCTTGCAGAAGACAAAGATTGGCTATATCTGTGCAGTGCAGACCTCTGCATCATCTTCTTGGTTCATCCATGCAAACTGTATCTTGTCCTCGAGCTCGCTCCCTGCCAAGAGTGGAGTAACAATGATGGGAACGCAAAATAAGTCTGAATCTTCAGAGAGAGATGGATCAAGCACAAGGTGTACAGGTTAAAATGATGAACTACCATCTTTTGCCATCCCCAGAATAACTGGCAGGTACTCTTCCAAGGCCTGCACAAGATCAGCCGACGTTGACGCCCCTGCAAGCACAAGATTCAGACCGTCAAATGCAAGGTTCAGACTGCCAGTTCCCAATTTCAGAATGTTACATGCTATAGATTCAGACTGTCAGTAACCAAATTCAGACAAACACTAGCACTATCAAGAAGTGCGTAACACTTTAAGCATGGACGATGACTAACCATGCTGGGTGGCGGCACGCCTGCGGGGCTTGGTGACGGCGAGCGCCTCGCGGGCGGCCATGTTGGCGATGCGGTCCCTTGACGCGGCCAGCCGCTCGGTGAGCCGCCTGGGGAGGCTGTCGGCGAGCGGCGGGGGCAGCTCCAGGGGCTCGGGGACGCGCAGCCCCGGCACGAAGACGGCCACCTCGCCGATGCTGGCGGGCCGCCTCCTGATCAGCACGCTGGCGTCATCCGGCTTGGAGCTGAAGCACCCCATCTGTCAAAACCTATCTCCTGCAAACATTTGCAGAAGTGAGATCGTGAACTGATTGAGAGATGAAAGTTTTTGCTGGACAGAGAACAGAGCAGAGGTGCCACCTCAGAGCTCCCTGGTATGAGCTGAAGCTGCAGCAGGAACAATGGTGGTGCAACTTGCATGAGGGAGAGGTAGGAAAGAAGAGGAGAATGTGAAGCATGGGTGCTAAATAACTAAAGTTGCGGTGATTTTTGTTCAAATTGGACGCCAAGTTGCCAACTAACAAACAGAGGGAAGGAGACCCCAATTTATGTCGCTCACGAGCCTCACATCCACGTCCAACAGCTAAGCAAAGTGGCCGCAGGCAAGGATCACGAGCATGGATCACAGCCGCGTCTCACAACTAAATTTCTCGCCTTTTTTCCTCTTCTCAGCGTCCATTCATGAAAACCTGTCAGTTCTCACCTTCCCAATAGTCCAAATGCAGAGGAAAGCTAGCAAGTTGCGCCGCGACTTTTAACTAGTCTTATAACCGTACATATTCATACATGGTAATGATGTACAAGTCAACTGCATACGAGATCCAAAAATTGGAAAAGAATTCGTGCTTCTTTTGAGAAGTACTGTAAGTGTTAGGAGCATTTCAGTTGGAAGTCGTCAGTATGCTGGTCTGAGCTGAACCACAAGAAAAAAGAGGCTGAGGTGGTTACTTGGCTAACCTGCTGTGGTCACTGCCAGTCGACGCTGCCGGCCCTCGACGACGACGAGGAATGAAGACGGTGGAGGAGCAGGCGTGTGTCGCCTGGGAAGAGAAGCTCCTGGAAAAGAAAATGGCGCCCAACACCAACAGCTGGGACGGAGGTTTGCTTTGGCCTTTTTAAAGCAGGGAGAAGTGATCCAGTGATGAGTCTGACCAGCGGGCCCCTCCCATAATCCCTGCGGTTTTCTTCTTCGGTTTATCGTTCCTGACTGGTTCGATCTGGTTGCGACGATGAGTAGGAGGCCTCGCCGGCAGGGTTGATGAGGATAAGACCATGGCTTGATCCAGTTTAAGTCCAGTGCGTTGCATGCAAGTAGGCCAACTATATGCGAGTGACGTGAACGTCGAGGATGGACACACTTCAAGCTTTGCCATGCCATGCAGACCAATGCAAGTTTTCTCCCTCCACCTTATAATTAATTAATTTTCTATGTATATGCAAGCAAAAGGTTTTGAGCGCATGCCATATTGCCAGCAGTATAAATTATGGTATATATTGTACACTTGGCGTACGGTTTGAGCTTTCTTCATTGTAAAACAATGGTAGTACGCCAGAATTTGCTAAGTTAGGGTTCAGAATGATACTTGGTCCGGCCCCTGGACACATGTCACTATGTATGTGATCGAACTTAAAATAAGACTGACGGCTGTCTCAAGGAATGGAAAAAAAATACGCAGGCCACTTGATGTAAGTCATATACCTCCCGTTTATTAAATAGAGAAAAGAAACGTATTGATATCTCACCGCCGAGTGGGTCCCATGATTATAGAGGCTGTCAATATGGCGATTCTGACTTTGCGCTTGGCCTCGACGGCCTCCATAATCTATATAGAGTGTGTTTCATATGGATACGAAGATTGTTATATGGCAACTCTGCTAGAGTTACTCTAACTACATGAATGATTGTTTTTTATTTACTATATATGCATATTAGTTTTTTATCAAGGAAAGTTTTGAAAACTTTGACCAACAGACGATGGATGATGTCGCCAAAGAACCACGTCCTCGCGGCAGAGGCATTTGAGACAGGTGAGAGGGGGGGTCGCCACGAAAACCACCCGGTTCCGGTGCTTCCAAAGCCACCAGCAGCATAGGATGATGATTTCTTTTTATAGAGAGAACATGATCCGATCAATTCAAGGTAACCCATCGATCATTTGCAGAGGATCAAGTTTAAACACATGAGGTCGATGCACGCTTGCGAATACGTCAAGAAACGCACCGGAAACAGAGAGTGAGTACGTCAAGAAACGACGCTGGATCAACACAGCCGTCACCTGCATTATTATTATTTTCCAAAAGGAGCTGCACCTGCATTATTAATTGCCGAGTACACGTTCAAGAGAGAGGGATAGAGATAGAAACATGAAAACAGTCTGGACTGAAAGCTCCTACCAAGCAAGGTTGCTCTAAGCTGCGGGGCGCCGGTCACTTCAATTCAGTGCGTGCGATATGATAGCTGCGTGCCCCCTAGAACTGTAATTAGCGGCGACATGATAGCTTTGCGCCCCCTAGCTAGAACTACAATTAACGTTGATTGTCTGAGCGATAACTACGGGTAGTTAATACCAGTGGATGGAGATGTATCATATCATGTACTCCCTCTGTTCCTAAATATAAGTCTTTGTAGAGATTTCAATACAAATTACATATGGATTTATAGATGCATTTTAGAGTGTATATTCATTTATTTTGCTTCGCATGTTGTCAGTATTGGATCTCTAAAAAGAGATATATTTAGGAATGGAGGGAGTATGTACTAGCTGCACGGGATCACTCGCAGTCGTGCAAGCTAGTCATGTTCTATGTATGCCACAGCTACAGTTCTTTGACTTGGTCATTTTGAACCGCCGGATCAAAAAAGGGTGGTGATGATCATTTTACTGTATACAAGTATTGTGCAACACTGTGGCATTTATTCCATTAATCTTGTAGCATCGAATATGTGTCGTTAATCTCAAGTCCGGTGACTTGCAGAGCGGTAAGTCAGTGCCATTGTAGCATTGTGACTTAGCCACGCCAAGTCAGTGAATCCCAAGCGGTTAACTCTATCCATCTTACGTACGGCCGCAGTCGCACGGGAGGGTCGTCGCATCGTTTGTCCATCGACGAGCTTGAAATATATCGATCGCAGGGCAAGAGCTTGGCTGGAAGCTAACTTAATTTGACATAGTTCGTTCTATAATTATTTTACCAAAACTTGTATAGTCTTATGTGTTCAAATCTATAGCATATTTTGGCTTGTCTAAGAGAATTCAATCACACTTTTCTAAACGTATGATATTTACTTGACACAAAAATTATAAGCACCCACCTAACTTAGTAGAACTAGCCTAACACGAAACGTGTCAATCTTTTTTTGTTTCTGAAAAAGAAGGTTAAAACCCCGGCTTCTACATTAATCGATGCGTACAACCATCTTTATTAATTGTTCAACAAAGATCTGATAAGAACATACATCAAGCCACCCGTAGCCATCACTCATACCTACAAACTCGATACTGTGGAGTGCTCTCACTTCCCCATATCTAAAACGGGTGCGCCTGCCGAACAGGCATGACACAGGGTAGCACCTGTGCACCAAGCATGACTTGACATCTCTACCGAAGGTCCGTGCAAGATGAAGCTGCTCCACCTCCTGCCTCTTTCGTCCAACGCTACTCCATAAACGATGCTCCTAAGAGAGAAATGACACCACAGTGCCACCATTGTCCGATCCAGAAGACCAAATCCTAGGGTTTTCCCCAGAGCAGCACGAGTGGGTCGACAGTAATTACACGGTGATGCCTTCATCAAGGTAATTAACAACGCAGAACACCGTCATCGCACGCCGTCGGCTCGGTCTCCACCGACAACTATGTCTCCCCGAATCGCGACGGGGACTCGATGACGGATCTCGAGATCCGACCACCCAGCCTTCAGGCCGACCACCTCCAACGAAGGAGATGACCACCACCACAAAGCCCAGGGCCGCCACCTCAGGTGTCCGCGTGATGATGGAGGAGAGCCGATCTGGGGTGGGAAACTCCAGATCCGCCGCCGCCAGCCGCCATGGCCGTCCCAACGCTGCCCCCGCAGCCGTGGTGGCGCAGCCACTGCCAAAATCCCATCGGGCCGGTGCCCAATCGTGCCAACTCCGCCTCCACGCCGAGCCTAGGGTCGATGTCGCGTCTCGGCCAAAGACCCCCTCGCGGAGAAAGGAGGATATTCCGCCGTCCGTTGGGCGAGCTTCGCTCACCGGTCTCCTCCGACGGCAGCGGGGAAGCAGGCAGGGAGGGTCGGGGCGGAGGCGCTAGGGTTCACCCGAGCCACCCCTGGAGGCGACACGAGTGTGGCTGTTGACGAAATGCGTCAATGTGTAGCTAGGAAACAAACAATTCCTTAATAGTTACTTTTTCTTGGTAAAGTTCGCAATAACAAGATATCAATAAGCACATATGATGAATAATCATCATATTGGACATTTTGTATGAAGATTCAGTGGGTAAACTAATCTATCTGCGCCCAATGCATGGATCTACGATGTGACGAGTAACAAGGGGAAGAAGTTGAGGAGGGAGCGCTGCAAGCTAGCCTCGACTGGTCGACAAGTTTGCACGACATGTAATGACCTCCCCACACGCAAAAAAACACATGTAATGACCTCCCATTATGCTTATAGGAAACACCGATGTGGAGGCTAACACGCTCCTGGATTTAGGACGAAGGACATGAGAAGAAGCATGGAATCATATGGAGGCATGGAGAGGATAATTGAGGACAATTTCAAGAGGACACCAACTCAAATGAAAAAATGGGGCTAGTAGGACAATGACACGAGACAACAAGTGCGCTGGGGGGGGGGGGGGGGGGGATGAAAATGGTGGTTGCGTATGTCGTATAGTAGTATACATGTTAGCATATAACCATTTAATTTTCTTGTCAAACAAATTATTTACGATTTTTTTTCATGTCTCGTTCTCTCCTCTCTTCACCTACAATCGAGGGAAAGGAAATTCAGTTGACAACCATAAATATGCAGTAGGTGTTCATAGGCTTTTGTCCCATAGTATGTCTCTCGAGACCATGAGTGATAATGGGCTCGCTACACGAGCTTGATCACACCCTTCTCTTTCTTACCTCTTCCCTCTCATACTTTGATTTTGGTTGATAAATGACAAACAAAGGAGCCTGGCGCAAGGAAAACAACAATTGGAAAACCAATAATATCAAAATATCACCCTAGCATACATTATTGGCCAAATCGAAATGTTCTCTTTTGGTTGCACGCTTATGTATGTTGACAACCTCCCTGTAAAAAGCTCTCTCTACCCACTCGAGAGTGGAGTGGCCCAGCAACACAACAAACAAAAAGATTGCCCCTTCCCACAGCTGACGACAATGACACCATGGCATCACACACCTAGCACTCGTGGTGGTGCGCCCATTCCTACAGGGTGATCGGAATAGTGAGGCGACCCATCCTTGGCAGCGCTCTTGGTGTCATCAATATGATCACATCACGACACTTTCAACATCGACGTGGGGTTGAGTTTCCCCGTCTTGCCTTCGCCTTCTTCTTCAGGTTGATGACCCATACTCAGATCACCGTTGCCGCCTCCTGGCAAATTTTGTGACTTCTCGACCTGTTGGGGAACGCAGTAATTTTAAAGAAAATTCCAACGCACACGCAAGATCTATATGGTGCATAGCAACGAGCGGGAGAGTGTTGTCCACGTACCCTCGTAGACCGTAAGCGGAAGCGTCAAGTAACGCGGTTGATGTAGTCGAACGTCTTCGCGATCCAACCGATCCTAGTACCGAAAGTACGGCACCTCTGCGATCTGCACACGTTTAGCTCGGTGACGTCCCTCGAACTCTTGATCGAGCTAAGGTGGAGGGAGAGTTCCGTCAGCACGACGGCGTGGTGACGGTGTTGATGAAGTTACCGATGCAGTGCTTCGCCTAAGCACTACAACGATATGGCCGAGGTCGAAATCCGTGGAGGGGGGCACCGCACACGGCTAAACAATGTCAACTTGTGTGTTCTAGGGCGCCCCCTGCCCCCGTATATAAAGGAGCAAGGGGGAGGCCGGCCGGCCCTAGGGCGCGCCAACGAGGGGAGGAATCCTCCTCCTAGTAGGAGTAGGATTCCTCCTTTCCTAGTCCTACTAGGAGGGGGAAGGAAAGGGGGGGGGGCTACCCTGGCCACCCCGCTCTCTCTCCACTATGGCCCATCTAGGCCCACTAGTTCCCCGGGGGTTCCGGTAGCCCTCCGGCACTCCGGTTTTATCCGAAATCACCCTGAACACTTCCGGTGTCCGAATATAGCCGTCCAATATATCAATCTTTATGTCTCGACCATTTCGAGACTCCTCGTCATGTCTGTGATCACATCCGGGACTCCGAACTACCTTCGGTACATCAAAACACATAAACTCATAATACCGATCATCATCGAACGTTAAGCGTGCGGACCCTACGGGTTCGAGAACTATGTAGACATGACCGAGACACGTCTCCGGTCAATAACCAATAGCGAAACCTGGATGCTCATATTGGCTCTCACATATTCTACGAAGATCTTTATCGGTCAAACCGCATAACAACATACGTTGTTCCCTTTGTCATCGGTATGTTACTTGCCCGAGATTCGATCGTCAGTATCTTAATACCTAGTTCAATCTCGTTACCGGCAAATCTCTTTACTCGTTCTGTAATGCGTCATCCCGTAACTAACTCATTAGTCACATTGCTTGCAAGGCTTATAGTGATGTGCATTACCGAGAGGGCCCAGAGATACCTCTCCGACAATCGGAGCGACAAATCCTAATCTCGATCTATGCCAACGCAACAAACACTATCGGAGACACCTGTAGAACATCTTTATAATCACCCAGTTACGTTGTGACGTTTGATAGCACACAAAGTGTTCCTCCGGTATTCGGGAGTTGCATAATCTCGTAGTCATAGGAACATGTATAAGTCATGAAGAAAGCAATAGCAACATACTAAACGATCAAGTGCTAAGCTAACGGAATGGGTCAAGTCAATCACATCATTCTCTAATGATGTGATCCCATTCATCAAATGACAACTCATGTCTATGGCTAGGAAACTTAACCATCTTTGATTAACGAGCTAGTCAAGTAGAGGCATACTAGTGACACTCTGTTTGTCTATGTATTCACACATATACTAAGTTTCCAGTTAATACAATTCTAGCATGAATAATAAACATTTATCATGATATTAGGAAATACAAATAACAACTTTATTATTGCATCTAGGGCATATTTCCTTCACGACCATAGTTACGATCACTATCTCCACAGTGTGGGTATGTGCAACATCAATCTAGGTTCCCGTCGCAACACTGGCTTGTACAAACTAGAGACGAGGATGAATTCTCCTTGAGTCTGTCTGTAAATATTATCTATGCAAAGGTTATTCTTGCAAGTCTTAGATCTATTTATTATATGGCTTCCCACCATCACAAACAAACACACTTTTTATTATCAAAAATTTATATTTATGCGAGTTTTACTTCCATCCCTCACAAATAAAAAACTATTCTCTTAAGTCGTAGTGGAGTTACAGTTGCTGCCATTAGTGCTTAGCATCTTCCCATTTTGGTGGTCGACCGTGGTGGTCGTGGAGGCCTCGACAACGCCGGCAATGACGGAGGACTGGTCGGTGGCCCGTCTGGCCACGGTTGCAGATGACTATCGGGTGGCCCCTCCAATCCCATCTTCTACCAGCATGCACACTCAATAATTTCCCCTATCAACACGGCTCCTCGATCAGACGGTTACCCATGAAACTGCTAACATCCATCTGCAGTGCATTTATGAATAATTAGATTAAAATATTTATAACTCCTTTAGTCCGTTACCCGTAAAACTTGTAACATCTATAGTCAACCGCACATTCACTAATAATTGGATTTAGCTATTTATACTGAACTCTTTTAATTTTATAAGAAACTTTATTCTTTGAGAAATTGCATGTCATTTGCTTATGGTTCATCTATTAGTATAAATTTCTCTTGTTATTTCTCAAAGAAATCAGAAATACCTATGTATGGGTCATTATCACAAGTACAAAACGATGAAATGACATATACATTTTTGCTAAAAGACATACTTTCCATGACAATTTTAGCATGGGTTATTATTATTAAGCAGGTCATTTTTTCCTAAATCTTAGCAAATTGAAGATATCAGATTTAGTGATGAACTAAGTTCTACCACTTAATGTTTTATGGCTTCCAAATATTTAAATATATCGATACAATATTCTAGGCCACTAGTCTAACAATATAAATATCCTGATATAGGACATACTAGAGTACAAGACCTGAAATAACAAATAAGTAAGAGGAAAATTTCACGAATCATGTATAAACACCTAATATACTCAGTTTCATATTTACTTACAGCCAAGATAGAAATAACTCTAGAGATTCATATCAATAAGTTTGTTCGATTGTACACTTTACATCCTTGGTCAATATATTTAGGAATTGTTCCGAAATATTTACACTATAACCTATTTCTTTAGCATTGGACCGATATGAATAAGAAGGAAAAAAGCAAGGACGAATGGAACAAAGGAGACTAGACTAGGGTTATGAAGGACAAAGGGGACCAACAGAATTTACATCAAAAATGAAAAAAAATGAAGTTTGAGGGAGGATAATTGTCTTAAATTTAAGAGAATTAGCTAAAAAAAGGGTCTACTAGGGCTCCGTCGACTGATATTTAACTAAACTAGATGACCTGTTCCGCCCCTGGCGCAAAGACCAATTGCAGCCAAGAAGCCAAGAAACCTATAAATGACAACATGGGTAACTACTCTTGGATCATGAAAATCTTGTTGTGTTGGCCGCACTTAGCCACGACCTCCGCGTCGAAAAGTTCGAACACGATAACCCTGAAATTATCCTTAGCCAAGACCTTGAAGGTGAGGAAGTACCCCATCTTCACCTGGAGAACGACCACGAAGCCAGGCCACGCTTGGTCAATGGTGAGTCTCCCATTAAGCTCATATACCTTCACCTTTCATGCTACAACAGGTGGTAGTGCTGAGACGCCTGTGAAGCTAGAAGGTCCAGGTTGGAACTTCTCAAGGTTCTCCAAAAGTCTTTGTAGATCATCCAAAAGGTTCTCGTCGACAGGCTTGACTCCATTTTGCAGGCCTAAGAGGCAAAGACCATGTGCTTGACCCCCCTCCTCATATGAGCGAGTGATGCTCAGCCGACATGTCTGGACAGACGAGGGCAGATGACTTCTCGTCGTGGCATCCTTTCAAGCAGTGACCTCCCATGCCATTAGGGCATCTCCAGCCGTTGCCCCCCCCCCAGGACGCATAAAAATCGCCCCCTGGGGGCGAGCCGGCGATACACTCGGCGCTGGGGGCGGTTTTGCGCCCAGTCGTCGCCCCCAGCTCGCCCCCAGGCGCCGGAATTGGCTCACTTTGCAGCCCAATTTCGGCGAATAAATGGCCCATATGGGCGAGAATAGGCCCATATTCGGCGTGTTTCGCCATGTCTCGGCGTCCAATTATCAACACAATTATTTCTTATCACATATTTCATCACAGAAAAATCAAATACTTCAACAAAATACTACAACAACAAATAGTTCAATACAAATTATATAGTTCAACAAATAAAAACTCGTATTTCATCACGCGGCGTCCCCCTTGAGCCTCCATAGGCGCTCAATCAGATCTTTCTGCAGTTGATGATGCACCTGTGGGTCTCGGATCTCCTGACGCATACTGAGATAGGCAGTCCAAGTTGCCGGTAGCTGGTGATCAACTTCGGCTAGAGGACCCTGCCTGTAGTATGGTTCAGTGTCAAACACTGGGTCTTCTTGCTCGCTCTCGATGATCATGTTGTGCAAGATGACACAGCAAGTCATGATCTCCCACATTTGATCTTTTGACTAGGTCTGAGCGGGGTACCGAACAACAGCGAATCGAGATTGGAGCACACCAAATGCCTGCTCGACATCCTTCCTGCAAGCCTCCTGAAGCTTCGCAAACCAGGCGTTCTTGCCTCCTGCCACAGGGTTTGAGATCATCTTCACAAATGTCGACCATCTCGGATAGATGCTGTCAGCTAGATAGTACCCCTTGTTGTATTGGTGCCCATTGATCTCGAAGTTCACCGGAGGAGAATGGCCCTCAACGAGCTTGGCAAAAACAGGAGAGCACTGCAGCACGTTGATGTCATTGTGAGTTCCTGGCATACCAAAGGAGTGCCAAATCCAGAGGTCCTGTGTGGCTACCGCCTCATGCACCACACTGCAACCGCCTTTGGCGCCTTTGTACATCCCCTGCTAACCAAATGGGCAGTTCTTCCATTTCCAATGCATGCAGTCGATGCTTCCAAGCATCCCAGGAAATCCTCTTGCTGCATTCTGGGCTAGGATCCGAGCGGTGTCTTCCGCATTGGGTGTTCTCAAGTATTG
Organism: Triticum urartu; assembly: GCF_003073215.2. Classification (NCBI taxonomy): domain Eukaryota; kingdom Viridiplantae; phylum Streptophyta; class Magnoliopsida; order Poales; family Poaceae; genus Triticum; species Triticum urartu. The sequence goes on along the minus strand of NC_053027.1, from coordinate 571,707,615 downwards.
TGGCCCAAACACTGCCACCACTGCCCGACAGAACTTGTAGAAACACTCTATGCTGGTGGACTCGGCCATGCGCCCATAGTCGTCGAGTGAATCACTGGGAGCTCCATATGCAAGCATCCTCATCGCTGTCGTGCACTTCTGGATGGAGGTGAATCCAAGAGCGCCCGTGCAATACATCTTGCACTTGAAGTAGTTGTCGAACTCCCGGATGGAATTCACAATCCTGAGGAAGAGCTTTCGGCTCATCCGATAACGGCGCCGAAATATTCTCTCGCCATGAAGTGGAGCATCGGCGAAGTAGTCGGAGTAGAGCATGCAGTAGCCTTCAGACGATGCCGGTTCTTTGCTTTCACCCGCCCCGGCGCCGAGCCACCTCGCCGCGGCTTTTCATTGCTCGCCAGCAGCTGGGCGAGGGCGGCGAGCACCATCAGATGCTCTTCTTCCTGGACGTCGGCCGCGGCTTCCTCCTCCAGCAGCGCGGCGAGCTCTTCCTCCTCATCCGAGTCCATCGCCGAGACAGGCAAAACGCCGAACACCTTGCGCTCGGTGGGCTTGTACCCGCCATTAAACCGCGCCTCCGCGGCCGGAAACGGCGGCCGGAAACGCCCAGCTGCTGTGGGAGGGGCTGCCGCGGCGAAGCGCTGCTATTTTCCGGCAGGGAATGGCTATCTAGCGGAGTAGGGCGGCGGCCGTCGCCGGGATATAGCTAGTGGTGGCCGAGGGCGCGGGGGGTGGGACGCGAGTCGGGGGAAGCAAACCTTGACTTTTCCCCTGTCGGTGTGGGCCAGGCGTGCTTTTCCCTAGCGTCGGAGCCCCCAACGGCTCCCTAGCGCGCCGGGTTCGGCCTGTGACCGCCGGGCGGAAAAAATGTCCGAACCGGCGATTTTCGGCGTCCTGGGGGCGCGACTGGGCCGTTTTTTCGGCGCCGGCGCCGAAAAAGTGGCCTGGGGGGGCCTGTTGGGGGCGCGGCTGGAGATGCCCTTAGTTGCTGAGAAACATTGGGATCTTGGACTTGGGGAGTGTCTTCCTTTCTATCCATGGGCTGAGAAGATAACCCTCCCTGCATAGAAAGCAAAGAAGTTGTAGAAAGGGATTGGGGATCATAAGTAACTCCATCTCAAGTGCAAAACTCACCTTCCAAAACTGGGTTGGACACATGCCCTCCTAGAAGTGACAAACATTCACCAGCCTTCCCCAACGCTTCTTGGAGGGCCTGACCCGTACCACAGATCAACCCTTGGAGCAGCTGCCTAGAGTACTATTATTGATGACAAACTTTCTTACAAATGTCTGTAATGACAAATATCAGTAAACACACCATTGATCACAACATAAATCAAACTACAATCTACATCAAAATAAAACCTAAACACCCTAGCACATGCACTTCACCTCGGTGAAGATCACCATCCAAAACAGTTTTAACCAAAACATTCCTCGCGCAAACCAAACCCTCCACCCTTAATCAAACTTAGCCTCTTCCAACTCAACCCTTAATCAATGATAAAACTGATGACACTCCACAGGTTTGGTCAGCGCATAAGCAGATGATGATTCCAAGATGTATGATATTATTTATGGTTACTCTGAGCCTACACAGTAGGCTTTGAGGAACTTTACCATGCTTGCACACTAATTTTTTTGGGTTTTCCCTAGGATATGTATTTTGGAGCAAATGAACTAATATGGAAGATATCATAGGAAATTATGGTGGTATCATGTCAATCAATGTGATTATCACCTACCATAAAAAGAATAAAACATTTGGAGGCATTCAAAGCCTGCGTGGCTCATCCAAAACACAAGACGGCCAAGCATACGAGTGCTCTTGTATGAGCGGTCGTATGAAGCGGCGCCACCTCCCCCTGGCTGACTACTTTAACACTGTGTGATGGATCAGGAAACATACACATTTGCACACCAAAAACTCATATGGAAGGCAGAACCCTAGCCATTGGAAGGCATCCGGAGGGGGAATTGGCAAAGAGGAGATCGCCATCTTCATCATTGTGTGCAAGGGGATGCCGACATCATCCATCTTCGCAAACCATCATCATCCACATCCATCTCCATCTCGTTGTAAGACCAAAACCCTAGTGGAGCATTGTGTGTATTACTCATGTCATCCATGTTTGTCATCACCGGTGCATGATGTTTGTTGTCCCTATGTAAGAATAAACCCCTACTTTTCTAGGATATGGATGAACCTTGTGTTGGGGAACGTAGTAATTTCAAAAAAATTCCTACGCACACGCAAGATCATGGTGATGCATAGCAACGAGAGGGGAGAGTGTGATCTACGTACCCTTGTAGATCGACAACGGAAGCGTTTAGTTGATGTAGTCGTACGTCTCCACGGCCCGACCGATCAAGCACTGAAACTACGGCACCTCCGAGTTCTAGCACACGTTCAGCTCGATGACGATCCCCGGACTCCGATCCAGCAAAGTGTCGGGGAAGAGTTCCGTCAGCACGACGGCGTGGTGACGATCTTGATGCACTACCGTCGCAGGGCTTCGCCTAAGCACCGCTACAATATTATCGAGGACTATGGTGGAAGGGGGCACCGCACACGGCTAAGAATATGATCACGTGGATCAACTTGTGTGTCAAGGGGTGCCCCCTGCCCCCGTATATAAAGGATCAAGGGGAGGAGGCCGGCCGGCCTCTATGGCGCGCCAAGGAGGAGTCCTCCTCCTAGTAGGAGTAGGACTCCTACTAGGAGGGGGAAAGAAGTGGGGAGGGAGAGGGAAAGGGGGGCACCGCCCCCCTCTCCCAGTCCAATTCGGACCAGGGGGGAGGACGCGCGCGGCCCACCTTTGGCTGCCCCTCTCTCTCTCCACTAAGGCCCATATGGCCCATTAATTCTCCCGGGGGGGTCCGGTAACCCTCCGGCTCTCCGGTTTTCTCCAAAATCACCCGGAACACTTCCGGTGTCCGAATATAGCCGTCCAATATATCAATCTTTATGTCTCGACCATTTCGAGACTCCTCGGGTCCGTGATCACATCCGGGACTCCGAACTAACTTCGGTACATAAAAACTCATAAACTCATAATATAACTGTCATCGAAACCTTAAGCATGCGGACCCTACGGGTTCGAGAACAATGTAGACATGACCGAGACACATCTCCGATCAATAACCAATAGCGGAACCTGGATGCTCATATTGGCTCCTACATATTCTACAAAGATCTTTATCGGTCAGACCGCATAACAACATACGTTGTTCCTTTTGTCATCGGTATGTTACTTACCCGAGATTCGATCGTCGGTATCTCAATACCTAGTTCAATCTCGTTACCGGCAAGTCTCTTTACTCGTTCCGTAATACATCATCTCGCAACTAACTTATTAGTTGCAATGCTTGCAAGGCTTATGTGATGTGCATTACCGAGAGGGCCCAGAGATACCTCTCCAACAATCGGAGTGACAAATCCTAATCTCGAAATATGCCAACCCAACATGTACCTTTGGAGACACCTGTAGAGCACCTTTATAATCACCCATTTACGTTGTGACGTTTGGTAGCACACAAAGTGTTCCTCCGGCAAACGGTAGTTGCATAATCTCATAGTCATAGGAACATGTATAAGTCATGAAGAAATCAATAGCAACATACTAAACGATCGGGTGCTAAGCTAATGGAATGAGTCATGTCAATCAGATCATTCACCTAATGATGTGATCCCGTTAATCAAATAACAAATCCTTGTTCATGGTTAGGAAACATAACCATCTTTGATTAATGAGCTAGTCAAGTAGAGGCATACTAGTGACACTCTGTTTGTCTATGTATTCACACATGTATTATGTTTCCGGTTAATACAATTCTAGCATGAATAATAAACATTTATCATGATATAAGGAAATAAATAATAACTTTATTATTGCCTCTAGGGCATATTTCCTTTAGTCTCCCACTTGAATTAGAGTCAATAATCTAGATTACACAGTAATGATTCTAACACCCATGGAGCCTTGGTGTTGATCATGTTTTGCTCGTGGAAGAGGCTTAGTCAACGGGTCTGCAACATTCAGATCCGTATGTATCTTGCAAATCTCTATGTCTCCCACCTGGACTAGATCCCGGATGGAATTGAAGCGTCTCTTGATGTGCTTGGTTCTCTTGTGAAATCTGGATTCCTTTGCCAAGGCAATTGCACCAGTATTGTCACAAAAGATTTTCATTGGACCCGATGCACTAGGTATGAAACCTAGATCGGATATGAACTCCTTCATCCAGACTCCTTCATTTGCTGCTTCCGAAGCAGCTATGTACTCCGCTTCACATGTAGATCCCGCCACAACGCTTTGTTTAGAACTGCACCAACTGACAGCTCCACCATTTAATGTAAACACGTATCCGATTTGCGATTTAGAATCGTCCGGATCAGTGTCAAAGCTTGCATCAACGTAACCTTTTACGATGAGCTCTTTGTCACCTCCATATATGAGAAACATATCCTTAGTCCTTTTCAGGTATTTCAGGATGTTCTTGACCGCTGTCCAGTGATCCACTCCTGGATCACTTTGGTACCTCCCTGCTAGACTTACAGCAAGACACACATCAGGTCTGGTACACAGCATTGCATACATGATAGAGCCTATGGCTGAAGCATAGGGAACATCTTTCATTTTCTCTCTATCTTCTGTAGTGGTCGGGCATTGAGTCTTACTCAACTTCACACCTTGTAACACAGGCAAGAACCCTTTCTTTGTTTGATCCATTTTGAACTTCTTCAAAACTTTGTCAAGGTATGTGCTTTGTGAAAGTCCAATTAAGCGTCTTGATCTATCTCTATAGATCTTAATGCCTAATATGTAAGCAGCTTCACCGAGGTCTTTCATTGAAAAACTCTTATTCAAGTATCCCTTTATGCTATCCAGAAATTCTATATCATTTCCAATCAGTAATATGTCATCCACATATAATATCAGAAATGCTACAGAGCTCCCACTCACTTTCTTGTAAATACAGGCTTCTCCAAAAGTCTGTATAAAACCAAATGCTTTGATCACACTATCAAAACGTTTATTCCAACTCCGAGAGGCTTGCACTAGTCCATAAATGGATCGCTGGAGCTTGCACACTTTGTTAGCTCCCTTTGGATCGACAAAACCTTCTAGTTGCATCATATACAACTTTTCTTCTGGAAATCCATTCAGGAATGCAGTTTTGACATCCATCTGCCAAATTTCATAATCATAAAATGCGGCAATCGCTAACATGATTCGGAAAGACTTAAGCATCGCTACGGGTGAGAAGGTCTCATCGTAGTCAATCCCTTGAACTTGCCGAAAACCTTTTGCGACAAGTCGAGCTTTGTAGACAGTAATATTACCGTCAGCGTCAGTCTTCTTCTTGAAGATCCATTTATTCTCAATTGCTTGCCGATCATCGGACAAGTCAACCAAAGTCCATACTTTGTTCTCATACATGGATCCCATCTCAGATTTCATGGCTTCAAGCCATTTTGCGGAATCTGGTCTCACCATCGCTTCTTCATAGTTCGTAGGTTCATCATGATCTAGTAGCATGACTTCCAGAACAGGATTACCGTACCACTCTGGCGCGGATCTCACTCTGGTTGATCTACGAGGTTCAGTAGTATCTTGTTCTGAAGTTTCATGATCATCATCATTAGCTTCCTCACTAACTGGTGTAGGTGTCACTGAAACAGTTTTCTGTGATGCACTACTTTACAATAAGGGAGCAGGTACAGTTACCTCGTCAAGTTCTACTTTCCTCCCACTCACTTCTTTCGAGAGAAACTCCTTCTCCAGAAAGTTTCCGAACTTAGCAACAAAAGTCTTGCCTTCGGATCTGTGATAGAAGGTGTATCCAATAGTCTCCTTTGGATATCCTATGAAGAAACATTTCTCCGATTTGGGTTCGAGCTTATCAGGTTGAAGCTTTTTCACATAAGCATCGCAGCCCCAAACTTTCAGAAACGACAACTTTGGTTTCTTGCTAAACCATAGTTCATAAGGCGTCGTCTCAACGGATTTTGATGGTGCCCTATTTAACGTGAAAGTGGCCGTCTCTAGAGCATAATCCCAAAACGATAGCGGTAAATCAGTAAGAGACATCATAGATCGCACCATATCTAGTAAAGTACGATTACGACGTTCGGACACACCATTACGCTGTGGTGTTCCGGGTGGCGTGAGTTGCGAAACTATTCCACAATTTTTCAAATGTACACCAAACTCGTAACTTAAATATTCTCCTCCACGATCAGATCATAGAAACTTTATTTTCTTGTTACGATGATTTTCAACTTCACTCTGAAATTCTTTGAACTTTTCAAACGTTTCAGACTTATGTTTCATTATGTAGATATACCCATATCTGCTTAAGTCATCTGTGAAGGTGAGAAAATAACGATATCCGCCACGAGCCTCAATATTCATCGGACCACATACATCTGTATGTATGATTTCCAACAAACTGTTGCTCTCTCCATAGTACCGGAGAACGGTGTTTTAGTCATCTTGCCCATGAGGCACGGTTCGCAAGTACCAAGTGATTCATAATCAAGTGGTTCCAAAAGTCCATCAGTATGGAGTTTCTTCATGCGCTTTACACCAATATGACCTAAACGGCAGTGCCACAAATAAGTTGCACTATCATTATCAACTCTGCATCTTTTGGCTTCAACACTATGAATATGTGTGTCATTACTATCGAGATTCAATAAAAATAGACCACTCTTTAAGGGTGCAGGACCATAAAAGATATTACTCACATAAATAGAACAACCATTATTCTCAGATTTAAATGAATAACCGTCTCGCATTAAACAAGATCAAGATATAATGTTCATGCTTAACGCTGGCACCAAATAACAATTATTTAGGTCTAATATTAATCCCGAAGGTAGATGTAGAGGTAGCGTGCCGACTGCGATCACCTCGACTTTGGAACCGTTTCACGCGCATCGTCACCTCGTCCTTAGCCAATCTTCGCTTAATCCGTAGTCCCTGTTTCGAGTTGCAAATATTAGCAACAGAACCAGTATCAAATACCCAGGTGCTACTGCTAGCATTAGTAAGGTACACATCAATAACATGTATATCACATATACCTTTGTTCACCTTGCCATCCTTCTTATCCGCCAAATACTTGGGGCAGTTCCGCTTCCAGTGACCAGTCTGCTTGCAGTAGAAGCACTCAGTTTCAGGCTTAGGTCCGGGTTTGGGTTTCTTCTCTTGAGTAGCAACTTGCTTGCTGTTCTTTTTGAAGTTCCCCTTCTTCTTCCCTTTGCCCTTCTTCTTGAAACTAGTGGTCTTGTTGACCATCAACACTTGATGCTCCTTCTTGATTTCTACCTCCGCAGCTTTCAGCATTGCGAAGAGCTCGGGAATAGTCGTATTCATCCCTTGCATATTATAGTTCATCACGAAGCTCTTGTAGCTTGGTGGCAGTGATTGGAGAATTCTGTCAATGACGCAATCATCTGGAAGATTAACTCCCAATTGAATCAAGTGATTATTATACCCAGACATTTTGAGTATATGCTCACTGACAGAACTGTTCTCCTCCATCTTGCAGCTATAGAACTTATTGGAGACTTCATATCTCTCAATCCGGGCATTTGCTTGAAATATTAACTTCAACTCCTCGAACATCTCATATGCTCCATGACGTTCAAAACGTCGTTGAAGTCCCGATTCTAAGCCGTAAAGCATGGCACACTGAACTATCGAGTAGCCATCAGCTTTGCTCTGCCAGACGTTCATAACATCTGGTGTTGCTCCAGTAGCAGGCCTGGCACCCAGCGGTGCTTCCAGGACGTAATTCTTCTGTGCAGCAATGAGGATAATCCTCAAGTTACGGACCCAGTCCATGTAATTGCTACCATCATCTTTCAACTTTGCTTTCTCAAGGAACGCATTAAAATTCAACGGAACAACAGCACGAGCCATCTATCTACAATCAAGCATAAACAAGCAAGATACTATCAGGTACTAAGTTTCATGATAAATTTAGGTTCAATTAATTTACTTAAAGAACTCCCACTTAGATAGACATCCCTCTAATCCTCTAAGTGATCACGTGATCCAAATCAACTAAACCATGTCCGATCATCACGTGAGATGGAGTAGTTTCATTGGTGAACATCACTATGTTGATCATATCTACTATATGATTCACACTCGACCTTTCGGTCTCCGTGTTCCGAGGCCATATCTGTATATGCTTGGCTCGTCAAGTATAACCTGAGTATTCCGCGTGTGCAACTGTTTTGCACCCGTTGTATTTGAACGTAGAGCCTATCACACCCGATCATCACGTGGTGTCTCAGCACGAAGAACTTTCGCAACGGTGCATACTCAAGGAGAACACTTCTTGATAATTAGTGAGAGATCATCTTATAATGCTACCATCAATCAAAGCAAGATAAGATGCATAAAGGATAAACATCACATGCAATCAATATAAGTGATATGATATGGCCATCATCATCTTGTGCTTGTGATCTCCATCTTCGAAGCACCATGATCATTGTCGTCACCGGCATGACACCATGATCTCCATCCGTAGCATCGTTGTCGTCTCGCCAATCTTATGCTTCCACGACTATCGCTACCGCTTAGTGATAAAGTAAAGCATTACAGCGCAATTGCATTGCATACAATAAAGCCGACAACCATATGGCTCCTGCCAGTTGCCGATAACTCGGTTACAAAACATGATCATCTCATACAATAAAATTTAGCATCATGTCTTGACCATATCACATCACAACATGCCCTGCAAAAACAAGTTAGACGTCCTCTACTTGTTGTTGCAAGTTTTACATGGCTGCTACGGCTTAAGCAAGAAACAATCTTACCTACGCATCAAAACCACAACGATAGTTTGTCAAATTGGTGCTGCTGTTTTAACCTTCGCAAGGACCGGGCGTAGCCACACTCGGTTCAACTAAAGTTGGAGAAACTGTCACCCGCAAGCCACCTATGTGCAAAGCACGTCGGGAGAACCGGTCTCGCGTAAGCGTACGCGTAATGTCGGTCCGGGCCGCTTCGTCCAACAATACCGCCGAACCAAAGTATGACATGCTGGTAAGCAGTATGACTTATATCGCCCACAACTCACTTGTGTTCTACTCGTGCATATAACATCAACATATAAAACCTAGGCTCTGATACCACTGTTGGGGAACGTAGTAATTTCAAAAAATTTCCTACGCACATGCAGATCATGGTGATGCATAGCAACGAGAGGGGGAGAGTGTGATCTACGTACCCTTGTAGATCGACAACAGAAGCGTTAACTTGGTTGATGTAGTCATATGTCTCCACGGCCCGACCGATCAAGCACCGAAACTACGGCACCTCCGAGTTCTAGCACACGTTCAGCTCGATGACGATCCCCGGACTCCGATCCAGCAAAGTGTCAGGGAAGAGTTCCGTCAGCACGACGGCGTGGTGACGATCTTGATGTACTACCGTCGCAGGGCTTCGCCTAAGCACCGCTACAATATTATCGAGGACTATGGTGGAAGGGGGCACCGCACACGGCTAAGAATATGATCATGTGGATCAACTTGTGTGTCAAGGGGTGCTCCACTGCCCCCGTATATAAAGGATCAAGGGGAGGAGGCCAGCCGGCCTCTATGGCGCGCCAAGGAGGAGTCCTCCTCCTAGTAGGAGTAGGACTCCTACTAGCAGGGGGAAAGAAGTGGGAGGGAGAGGGAAAGGGGGGCGCCCCCCCTCTCCTAGTCATTCGACCAGGGGGGAGGAGGCGCGCGGCCCACCTTTGGCTGCCCCCTCTCTCTCCACTAAGGCATATGGCCCATTACTTCTCCCGGGGGGGTTCCGGTAACCCTCCGGCTCTCCGGTTTTCTCCGAAATCACCCGGAACACTTCCGGTGTCCGAATATAGCCGTCCAATATATCAATCTTTATGTCTCGACCATTTCGAGACTCCTCGTCATGTCCGTGATCACATCCGGGACTCCGAACTAACTTCGGTACATCAAAACTCATAAACTCATAATATAACTGTCATCGAAACCTTAAGCGTGCGGACCCTACGGGTTCGAGAACAATGTAGACATGACCGAGACACGTCTCCGGTCAATAACCAATAGCGGAACCTGGATGCTCATATTGGCTCCTACATATTCTACGAAGATCTTTTATCGGTCAGACCGCATAACAACATACGTTGTTCCCTTTGTCATCGGTATGTTACTTACCCGAGATTCGATCGTCGGTATCTCAATACCTAGTTCAATCTCGTTACCGGCAAGTCTCTTTAGTTGTTCTGTAATACATCATCTCGTAACTAACTTATTAGTTGCAATGCTTGCAAGGCTTATGTGATGTGCATTACCGAGAGGGCCAGAGATACCTCTCCGACAATCGGAGTGACAAATCCTAACCTCGAAATACGCCAACCCAACATGTACCTTTGGAGACACCTGTAGAGCACCTTTATAATCACCCATTTACGTTGTGACGTTTGGTAGCACACAAAGTGTTCCTCCGGCAAACGGGAGTTGCATAATCTCATAGTCATAGGAACATGTATAAGTCATGAAGAAATCAATAGCAACATACTAAACGATCGGGTGCTAAGCTAATGGAATGGGTCATGTCAATCAGATCATTCACCTAATGATGTGATTTCGTTAATCAAATAACAACTCCTTGTTCATGGTTAGGAAACATAACCATCTTTGATTAACGAGCTAGTCAAGTAGAGGCATACTAGTGACACTCTGTTTGTCTATGTATTCACACATGTATTATGTTTCTGGTTAATACAATTCTAGCATGAATAATAAACATTTATCATGATATAAGGAAATAAATAATAACTTTATTATTGCCTCTAGGGCATATTTCCTTCACCTTGGTATCTATAGATGCTTAAACGATAATAAGGATCTTTTGAATGTTTAGTCTAATAAACTTCGTGAATGTTTTGAAGGGGTCCCACTCAACATTACTACCAGAAGGCTACTAAGTGTATCACTGTCTGTGTAAAGGTTAGGAAATGAAGGTTTCGAGGTGACTAATAAAAACCTTCACCGAAAGCTTTTACAGTTGATAGGATAATTACGGAGAACCCTAGCGAGGCCAAGTTCATGGGGAAACCCATAATTACCAAAGTTGTAATCTGCAGGGGGAGACTATAGTGGCGGTGTGCGTGGCATGGAGTTTACCTAGAGTAGAATGTGTTCTCTACCCGGCTCCGCCCAGCATAAATGTCAAGAGTGGCTCAAGGATCCAGTTAGCACTATGCTGTAGCATATGACATAAATAGACACATGCCAATGGAAACTTGTCGCACTTTTCTAAATGTATGATATTTGTGATTTATTTGACACAAAAATAATAAGCACTCACCTAACTCAGTAGAACTATCCTAACATGAGGTGCATCAATGTGCAGCTAGGAAGCCGACAATCCCTTAATAGTGATTTTTTTTCTTGGTAAATTTTGCGACAACAAGATATCAAAGAACACATATGATGAATAATCATCATAGCCTTTCTATACACTAGTAGGAAAAGGGGGCAAAGGTTCAGGCCGGGTAAGCCCACTAGTCCCGGTTTAGTCTAGAACCGGGACCAATGGGTGCATTGGACCCGGTTCGTGAGCCCAGGGGGGCGCCCGGGCCACGTGGGCCATTGGTCCCGGTTCGTCTGGACCTTCTGGTCCCGGTTTCTGGGACGAACCGGGACCAATGGTCCTGGCTCCTGGCCCACCACCATTGGCCCCGGTTGGAGGCATGAACCGGGACCAAAGGCCCCCCTTTAGTCCCGGTTCATGCCACCAACCGGGACCAATGGTGGTGCCTATATATACCCCCTCGCGCAAGAGCAGAGCACACTGCTCTATTTTTTCTGGCCGAGGAGGAGAGGGCTTGGTGGTGCTCTAGCTCACCTCCTATGCACACAAGGTGTTCGATGGAATGCCCAAGCCACACTACTTAAGCTTTCTCCTCTCCAAGCTCGACCTCCAAGCTCCATTTTCCTCAATATTTGTCTAGGTTTAGCGGTCCGTCACGCCCCGCCCCCGTCTTCACCGCCGTCGATCACCCGCGCCAATCTCATCACCGACACCACCGTGGTGAGCCTCTTGTTCTTATCTTCTTTCTGAAAGGAAAAATATTCTTACTTGTATGTTTAGATAGATACTTGTATCATTTTCTTACTTTTATTATTGCATCTTATATAGTGCGATGGTTTTGGTATCCGCCCCCGTCGGCCCTCGTCCTGTCTATGATTCGGAAGTGGTATATATTATCTTTATAACTATTGGTTCATTTATTGTTTATGAAAATTATGCCGACCAATGTGACATAGATTTTATTTATCTAGGAGGTATGTGAACCGGAAATTCCAACCGACCCTATTGTTGAGAGGTTAAATTTAGTTGAAGAAGAAAACAATTTCTTGAAGGAAAACATAAAAAAAATTGAGGAGGAGAAGATGATGTTGGAGTTGCATGTTGCGGATGTCGTCGATGATCACAAGATCAAGATGGATGCAATGCGCTTGAAGATTAGAAAGATTAGAAAATATGCCGTTCATACCGAGGCTTGGTATCATTATGCCGTTGGATCAATTGTTACCTTGGTTGCGATTATGATCGCGTTTGTTTTCGCATTGAAATGTTTTACATAGTTTCAATGTATGGTTTAATTAATTAGATGCTCTGGAGAGCTATATGTTGTTAGATGAGAACTATGTATGTACTTTGGTTTTAATGTGATGATGAACTTATATTAATTTGGTCACTTAATTATCTATTCATGATTTTCTATAATGGTTTTTGACACACTTAATTATATATAACGCACGCAGATGAACCGACAATGGATGTACGGTGACAGACACACCTCCGAGTACATTAAGGGCGTGCATGAATTTCTCGAAGCGGCTAAGGCAAACAAGCAGAATGGTTTTATGTGTTGTCCATGCCCTAACCGTGGGAATACGAAGTCTTACTCTGACCGGAAAATCCTTCACACCCACCTGCTTTACAAGGTTTCATGCCACACTATAATGTTTGGACAAGGCACGGAGAAATAGGGGTTATGATGGAAGACGGCGAAGAAGAAGAGTACGATGACAACTATGTGCCCCCTGAATACGGTGATGCTGCAACGGGGGGAGCTGGTGAAGATCAAGAGGAACCAGACGATGTGCCCAATGATGCTGCAACGGGTGAAGCTGCTGAAGATCAAGAGGAACCAGACGATGTGCCCGATGATGATGATCTCCGCCGGGTCATTGTCGATGCAAGGACGCAATGCGAAAGTCAAAAGGAGAAGCTGAAGTTCGATCGCATGTTAGAGGATCACAAAAAAGGGTTGTACCCCAATTGCGAAGATGGCAACACAAAGCTCGGTACCGTACTGGAATTGCTGCAGTGGAAGGCAGAGAATGCTGTGCCTGACAAAGGATTTGAGAAGCTACTGAAAATATTGAAGAAGAAGCTTCCAAAGGATAACGAATTGCCCGACAGTACATACGCAGCAAAGAAGGTCGTATGCCCTTTAGGATTGGAGGTGCAGAAGATACATGCATGCCCTAATGACTGCATCCTCTACCGCGGTGCATACAAGGATCTGAACGCATGCCCGGTATGCGGTACATTGCAGTATAAGATCAGACGAGATGACCCTGGTGATGTTGACGGCGAGCCCCCCAGGAAGAGGGTTCCTGCGAAGGTGATGTGGTATGCTCCTATAATACCACGGTTGAAACGTCGTTCAGAAACGGAGAGCATGCCAAGTTGATGTGATGGCATAGTGAGGACCGTAAGAAAGACGGGAAGTTGAGTGCACCCGCTGATGGGTCGCAGTGGAGAAAAATCGAGAGAAAGTACTGGGATGAGTTTGCAAAGGACCCAAGGAACGTATGGTTTGATTAAGAGCGGATGGCATTAATCCTTTCGGGGAGCAGAGCAGCAATCGCAGCACCTAGCCCGTGACTCTATGTATGTATAACCTTCCTCCTTGGATGTGCATGAAGCGGAAGTTCATTATGATGCCAGTTCTCATCCAAGGCCCTAAGCAACCCGGCAATGACATTGATGTGTACCTAAGGCCATTAGTTGAAGAACTTTTACAGCTGTGGAATGGAAACGGTGTACGTACGTGGGATGAGCACAAACAAGAGGAATTTAACCTAAAGGCGTTGCTGTTCATGACCATAAACGATTAGCCCGCTCTCAGTAACCTTTTAGGACAGACAAACAAGGGATACCACGCATGCATGCACTGTTTGGATGACACCGAAAGTATATACCTGGACAGATGCAGGAAGAATGTGTACGTGGGCCATCGTCGATTTCTCCCGACCAACCATCAATGTCGAAAGAAAGGCAAGCATTTCAAAGGCGAGGCAGATCACCGGAAGAAGCCCGCCATGCGTACCGGTGATCACGTACTTGCTATGGTCAATGATTTACACGTAATCTTTGGAAAGGGTCCGCGGACTAGCTGTTCCGAATGACGCTGAGGGACACGCACCCATGTGGAAGAAGAAATCTATATTTTGGGACCTACCCTACTGGAAAGACCTAGAGGTCCGCTCTTCAATCGACGTGATGCACGTGATGAAGAACCTTTGCGTGAACCTGCTAGGCTTCTTGGGCGTGTATGGGAAGACAAAAGATACACCTGAGGCACGGGAGGACCTGCAACGTTTGCACGAAAAAGACGGCATGCCTCCGAAGCAGTATAAAGGTCCTGCCAGCTACGCTCTTATGAAAGAAGAGAAAGAAATCTTCTTTGAATGCCTGCTCAGTATGAAGGTCACGACTGGCTTCTCGTCGAATATAAAGGGAATAATAAATATGCCAGAGAAAAAGTTTCAGAACCTAAAGTCTCATGACTGCCACGTGATTATGACGCAACTGCTTCCGGTTGCATTGAGGGGGCTTCTACCGGAAAACGTCCGATTAGCCATTGTGAAGCTATGTGCATTCCTCAATGCAATCTCTCAGAAGGTGATCGATCCAGAAATCGTACCAAGGCTAAGGAGTGATGTGGCGCAATGTCTTGTCAGTTTCGAGCTGGTGTTCCCACCATCCTTCTTCAATATCATGACGCACGTCCTAGTTCATCTAGTCGACGAGATTGTCATTCTGGGGCCCGTATTTCTACACAATATGTTCCCCTTTGAGAGGTTCATGGGAGTCCTAAAGAAATATGTCCATAACCGCGCTAGGCCAGAAGGAAGCATCTCCATGGGCCATCAAACAGAGGATGTCATATCGGGTTTTGTGTTGACTTCATTCCTGGCCTTAAGAAGATAGGTCTCCCTAAATCGCGGTATGAGGGGAGACTGACTGGAAAAGGCACGCTTGGAAGGGACTCAATAATATGCAGGGACGGATATTCTTGGTCTCAAGCACACTACACAGTTTTACAGAACTCTACCTTGGTGACCCCGTATGTCGATGAACACAAGAACAATCTGCGCTCCAAACACCCGGAGCAGTGCGACGACTGGATTACATGTGAACACATCAGGACTTTCAGCAGTTGGTTGGAAACACGTCTCAGAGGTGACAACACTGTTTGTGATGAGCTGTACTTATTGTCCAGGGGACCATCTTTGACTGTATTGATTTACGAAGGATACGAGATAAATGGGAATACATTTTACACGATTGACCAAGATCAAAAGAGCACCAACCAAAACAGCGGTGTCCGCTTTGATGCAGCAACCGAGAAGGGAAAGGACACATATTATGGTTACATAGTGGACATATGGGAACTTGACTACGGACATGATTTTACGGTCCCTTTGTTTAAGTGCAAATGGGTCAATCTGTCAGGAGGCGGGGTACAGGTAGACCCACAGTACGGAATGACAACAGTGGATCTGAAAAATCTTGGGTACACTGACGAACCGTTCGTCCTAGCCAATGATGTGGCACAGGTTATCTATGTGAAGGACATGTCTACCAAACCGAGAAAAAGAAAAGATAAGGAAGCGAATACATCATACGATGAGCCAAAGCGCCACATAGTTCTTTCAGGAAAAAGGGACATCCTGGGAGTGGACGGCAAGACAGACATGTCTGAAGATTATGAAAAGTTTCATGAAATTCCTCCCTTCAATGTCAAGGCTGACCCAAGCATCCTGATAAACAGATGAAGATTATCCATGGTTACGGCGCAATAAGCAAATGACACAAGCGAAGAAAAAGTGAAGACTTTCTCCCGCAACTATTATGATGATACCATGCCAACTTTGTAACAGACGAGTATGATACCATTCTCCGTTTTGTACATGCACATGCTATGCCAACTTTTTCAGAGTTCATTTCAAATGCTTTAATGTCTTATGGTTTGGCCCTCGTAATACCATTAATCCCGGTTCACTCCTTGTCAACAATGTTCTCACCAAGAACACTCTCAAGAGGCAACAAACTTGTGATTCACACAAATTTCAAAGAATTCAAATTTTAACTATTCTAATTTGAAAACTAATGGCACTAACAGAAAGTTTATAATTTTTCTAAAACTAAAAGCAAAAAAATTAAAAAATAAAGCAAAAAACAAAAGAAAATAAATAATGCAGAAAAACAAAACTGAAATAAAAAAAATAGCAACAATAAGTATTTTGTTGTAAGTAGAAACAAAATAAAATAAATAAAGCAACAGAAAACAAAAAAACAAAAAAAGTGTTTTCAAATTTGAAAACTAATGGCAATAACAAAAAGTTTATAATTTTTCTAAAACTAAAAGCATAGAATTAAAAAATAAAGCAAAAAACAAAAGAAAATAAAATAAATAAAGCAACAAAAAAACAAAAAAGTGCCACCTACTGGGCCCCACAGCCTGAATACGACTAGAAACCCATCCATGGGCCAGGATTCAGGCCCGCAGGAGGCCCTAGTAGGCCCACAGGCATAGCAGTGACAATTAGGCTCGTAAGCCTGCAATAGAGAGAAGCTCGAGAGGGTGCGCAGTGGGGCTTATAAACCACTGCGCACCCCTCTCAACTAGCGAGGTGGGACTAAACTTTCGACGCGGGCGCAGCAGCACAAGGCCTTTGGTCCCGGTTGGTGGCACCAACCGGGACTAAAGGGGGGCATTGGTCACGGTTGGTGCCACGAACCGTGACCAATGCCCCCCTTTAGTCCCGGTTGGTGCTACCAACCGGGACCAAAGGCCGCCGCTTCCCGCCCTTTGGGCTGCTGAAAAGAGGCCTTTGGTCCCGGTTGGTGGCACCAACCGGGACTAATGCCCACCTTTAGTCCCGGTTGCTGCCACGAACCGGGACTAAAGGCTCTGCTATATAAGTCCACACTTAGGAAATTTTCACTCTCATCTTGCAGTTGCCGCCCCCGACGACGCCGACGCCGCCAGGCTGCCCCGACGCCGCCCGCCCCGGCCCGCCCCCGTCGTCGCCGTCGCCCGCGCCCCTGCCCCGACGCGCGCCGCCCCGGCCCGCCCCCGTCGCCGTCGCCCGCGTCCCTGCCCCGACGCGCGCCCCCGGCCCGCCCTCGCCGTCGCCCGCGCCGGCCCCTTCCCCGACGCGCGCCGCCCCGGCCCGCCGTCGCCGTCGCCCGCCCCTACCCCGAGCGCGCGCCCACTGCCCCGTCGCCATCCTCGCCGCCGACCCCGCGGTCCTCCTGGTCCGGCCGGCGCCCTCCCTAGCTAGCATTTTTTTCATATATATGCTTATATGCTTGTTTTATATATATATGTATATATGTTCTCTGTGTATATATATATTCATGTATATATGCAAAAGATAGTTTTTTGGAAAAATTAGGATTTTTTTCCGTTCATAGATTTTTTTGGTGATATTAATTATTGTAAATATGCAAATGTTTGTATATTCATATGAACAATGAATTAGGCAATACTACTTCATGTATTTTTAAGAAGGAAGAAGAAGAAAAAGAATGAGAGGAAAAAGGAAATAAGAAGAGGAAGAAAGGACAAGAACAGGGGAGAGGAAGACGAGGAGAAATAAATAAGAAGAAGAAAAAGAAGAAAAAGAAGAGGAGAAGAAAGGAATAGAGGAGAAGAAGAGAAAATAGATATTCTATTTTCTCTTCTTCTCCTCTTTTTTTTTCTTCGATCTTCTCCTCTAGCTATTCCTTTCTTCTTCTCCTCTTTTTATTTCTTCTTCGTTTTCTTATGTTTTATCGGGTCTGTCGTCATCGATATACCCCTCCCAATAACTTCAAAACATGGGGGGTGGGTCGATATACCCCCTCCCCGATAACATTATTTTCCCGTGTATGTATCTCATCGTTGTCGATATTACCCGCTCCCGGTAACTTCAACACGAGGGGGGGTTGAAGGAAATATGCACTAGAGGCAATAATAAAGTTATTATTTATATCCTTATATCATGATAAATGTTTATTATTCATGCTAGAATTGTATTAACCGGAAACATAATACATGTGTGAATACATAGACAAATAGAGTGTCACTAGTATGCCTCTACTAGACTAGCTCGTTAATCGAAGATGGTTATGTTTCCTAACCATGAACAAAAGAGTTGTTATTTGATTAACGGGATCACATCATTAGAAGAATGATGTGATTGACTTGACCCATTCCGTTAGCTTAGCACTCGATCGTTTAGTATGTTGCTATTGCTTTCTTCATGACTTATACATGTTCCTATGACTATGAGATTATGCAACTCCCGTTTGCCAGACGAACACTTTGTGTGCTACCAAACGTGACAACGTAACTGGGTGATTATAAAGGAGCTCTACAGGTGTCTCCAAAGGTACATGTTGGGTTGGCGTATTTCGAGATTAGGATTTGTCACTCCGATTGTCGGAGAGGTATCTCTGGGCCCTCTCGGTAATGCACACCACATAAGCCTTGCAAGCATTACAACTAATGAGTTAGTTGCAAGATGATGTATTACGAAACGAGTAAAGAGACTTGCCGGTAACGAGATTGAACTAGGTATTGAGATACCGACGGTCGAATCTCGGGCAAGTAACATACCGATGACAAAGGGAACAACGTATGTTGTTATGCGGTCTGACCGATAAAGATCTTCGTAGAATATGTGGGAGCCAATATGAGCATCCAGGTTCCGCTATTGGTTATTGATCGGAGACGTGTCTCGGTCATGTCTACATTATTCTCGAACCCGTAGGGTCCGCACGCTTAAGGTTTTGATGATAGTTATATTATGAGTTTATGCATTTTGATGTACCGAAGTTTGTTCGGAGTCCCGGATGTGATCACGGACATGACGAGGAGTCTCGAAATGGTCGAGACATAAAGATTGATATATTGGAAGCCTATATTTGGATATCGGAAGTGTTCCGAGTGAAATCGGGATTTTACGGGAGTACCGGGAGGTTACCGGAACCCCCCGGGAGGTATATGGGCCTTAGTGGGCTTTAGTGGAAGAGAGGAGAGGTGGCCAGGGCTGGGCCGCGTGCCCCTCCCCCCTAGTCCGAATAGGACAAGGAGAGGGGGCGGCACCCCCCCACCTTCCTTCTCTCTCTCCTCTTTCCCCCTCCCGAATCCTATTCCAACTAGGAAGGGGGGGGGGAATCCTACTCCCGGTGGGAGTAGGACTCCTCCTGGCGCGCCCTCCTCCTGGCCGGCCGCACCTCCCCCTGCTCCTTTATATACGGGGGCAGGGGCACCCCTAGACACACAAGTTGATCCACGTGATCATATTCTTAGCCGTGTGCGGTGCCCCCTTCCACCATAATCCTCGATAATATTGTAGCGATGCTTAGGTGAAGCCCTGCGATGGTAGAACATCAAGATCGTCACCACGCCATCGTGCTGACGGAACTCTTCCCCGACACTTTGCTGGATCGGAGTCCGGGGATCGTCATCGAGCTGAACGTGTGCTAAAACTCGGAGGTGCCGTAGTTTCGGTGCTTGATTGGTCGGGCCGTGAAGATGTACGACTACATCAACCGCGTTGTGCTAACGCTTCCGCTGTCGGTCTACAAGGGTACGTAGATCACACTCTCCCCTCTCGTTGCTATGCATCACCATGATCTTGCGTGTGCGTAGGAATTTTTTTGAAATTACTACGTTACCCAACAGTGGCATCAAAGCCTAGGTTTTATGTGTTGATGTTATATGCACGAGTAGAACACAAGTGAGTTGTGGGCGATATAACTCATACTGCTTACCAGCATGTCATACTTTGGTTCGGCGGTATTGTTGGACGAAGCGGCCCGGACCGACATTACGCGTACGCTTACGCGAGACCGGTTCTCCCGATGTGCTTTGCACAAAGGTGGTTAGCGGGTGACAGTTTCTCCAACTTTAGTTGAACCGAGTGTGGCTACGCCCGGTCCTTGCGAAGGTTAAAACAACACCAACTTGAAAAACTATCGTTGTGGTTTTGATGCGTAGGTAAGATTGGTTCTTCCTTAAGCCCGTAGCAGCCACGTAAAACTTGCAACAACAAAGTAGAGGACGTCTAACTTGTTTTTGCAGGGCATGTTGTGATGTGATATGGTCAAGACATGATGCTAAATTTTACTGTATGAGATGATCATGTTTTGTAACCAAGTTATCGGCAACTGGCAGGAGCCATATGGTTGTCGCTTTATTGTATGCAATGCAATTGCGCTGTAATGCTTTACTTTATCATTAAGCGGTAGCGATAGTCCTGGAAGCATAAGATTGGCGAGACGACAACGATGCTACGATGGTGATCAAGGTGTCGCGCCGGTGACGGTGGTGATCACGACGGTGCTTCGAAGATGGAGATCACAAGCACATGATGATGATGGCCATATCATATCACTTATATTGATTGCATGTGATGTTTATCTTTTATGCATCTTATCTTGCTTTGATTGACGGTAGCATTTTAAGATGATCTCTCACTAATTATCAAGAAGTGTTCTCCCTGAGTATGCACCGTTGCGAAAGTTCTTCGTGCTGAGACACCACGTGATGATCGGGTGTGATAGGCTCTACGTTCAAATACAACGGGTGCAAAACAGTTGCACACGCGGAATACTCAGGTTATACTTGACGAGCCAAGCATATACAGATATGGCCTCGGAACACGGAGACCGAAAGGTCAAGCGTGAATCATATAGTAGATATGATCAACATAGTGATGTTGACCATTGAAACTACTCCATCTCACGTGATGATCGGACATGGTTTAGTTGATTTGGATCACGTGATCACTTAGAAGATTAGAGGGATGTATTTCTAAGTGGGAGTTCTTAAGTAATATGATTAATTGAACTTTAAATTTATCATGAACTTAGTCCTGGTAGTATTTTGCAAATTATGTTGTAGATCAATAGCTCGCATTGTTGCTTCCCTGTGTTTATTTTGATATGTTCCTAGAGAAAATTGTGTTGAAAGATGTTAGTAGCAATGATGCGGATTGGATCTGTGATCTGAGGTTTATCCTCATTGCTGTACAGAAGAATTATGTCCTTGATGCACCGCTAGGTGACAGACCTATTGCAGGAGCAGATGCAGACGTTATGAACGTTTGGCTAGCTCAATATGATGACTACTTGATAGTTTAGTGCACCATGCTTAATGGCTTAGAATGAGGACTTCAAAGATGTTTTGAACGTCATGGACCATATGAGATGTTCCAGGAGTTGAAGTTAATATTTCAAGCAAATACCCGAGTTGAGAGATATGAAGTCTCCAACAAGTTCTATTGCTAAAAGATGGAGGAGAATCGCTCACCTAGTGAGCATGTGCTCAGATTGTCTGGATACTACAATCGCTTGAATGAAGTGGGAGTTAATCTTCCAGATAAGATAGTGATTGATAGAATTCTCTAGTCACCATCACCAAGTTAGTAGAACTTCGTGATGAACTATAATATGCAAGGGATAACGGAAACGATTCCCAAGCTCTTCGTAATGCTAAAATTGACGAAGGTAGAAATCGAGAAAAACATCAAGTGTTGATGGTAGACAAGACCACTAGTTTCAAGAAAAGGGCAGAGGGAAGAAGGGGAACTTCAAGAAGAACAGCAAGCAAGTTGCTGCTCAAGTGAAGAAGCCCAAGTCTGGTCCTAAGCCTGAGACTAAATGCTTCTACTGCAAAGGGACTAGTCACTGGAAGCGGAACTACCCCAAGTGATTGGCGGATAAGAATGATGGCAAAGTGAACATAAGTATATTTGATATACATGTTATTGATGTGTACTTTACTAGTGTTTATAGCAACCCCTCAGTATTTGATACTAGTTTAGTTGCTAAGATTAGTAACTCGAAACGGGAGTTGCAGAATAAACAGAGACTAGTTAAGGGTGAAGTGACGATGTGTGTTGGAAGTGGTTCCAAGATTGATATGATCATCATCGCACACTCCCTATAATTTCGGGATTAGTGTTGAACCTAAATAAGTGTTATTTGGTGTTTGCGTTGAGCATGAATATGATTTGATCATGTTTATACGGTTATTCATTTAAGTAAGAGAATAAATTGTTGTTCTTTTTACATGAATAAAACCTTATATGGTTACACACCCAATGAAAATACTTCGTTGGATCTCGATAGTAGTGATACACATAATCATAATATTGAAACCAAAAGATGCAAAATTAATAATGATAGTGCAACTTATTTGTGGCACTGCCGTTTAGGTCATATTGGTGTAAAGCGCATGAAGAAACTCCATACTGATGGGCTTTTGGAATCACTTGATTATGAATCAATTGATGCTTGCAAACCATGCCTCATGGGCAAGATGACTAAGACTCTGTTCTTCGGAACAATGGAGCGAGCAACAGATTTGTTGGAAATCATACATACTGATGTATGTGGTCTGATGAATATTGAGGCTCGCGACAGGTATCATTATTTTCTGATCTTCACAGATGATTTGAGCAGATATGAGTATATCTACTTGATGAAACATAAGTCTGAAACATTTGAAAAGTTCAAATAATTCCAGGGTGAAGTGGAAAATCATCGTGACAAGAAAAAAAAGTTTCTACGATCTGACCGCGGAGACAAATATTTGAGTTACGAGTTTGGTCTTCAATTAAAACATTGTGGAATAGTTTCACAAACTCATGCCACGTGGAACACCACAGCATAATGGTGTGTCCGATCGTCATAACCGTACTTTATTGGATATAGTGCAATCTATGATGTCTCTTACCAATCTACCAGTATCGTTTTGGGGTTATGCATTAGAGACAGCTGCATTCACGTTAAAAAGGGCACCATCTAAATCCGTTGAGACGACATAATCTGAACTATGGTTTGGCAAGAAACCAAAGTTGTCGTTTCTTAAAGTTTTGGGTTGTGATGCTTATGTGAAAAAGTTTCATCCTGATAAGCTCAAACCCTAATCGGAGAAATATGTCTTCATAGGATACCCAAAGAAGACTGTTGGGTACACCTTCTATCACAAATCCGAAGGCAAGACATTCGTTGCTAAGAATGGATCCTTTCTAGAGAAGGAGTTTCTCTCGAAAGAAGTGAGTGGGAGGAAAGTAGAAAACTTGATAAGGTAATTGTACCTTATCCCTTATTGGAAAGTAGTTCATCACAGAAATTTGTTCTTGTGACTACTACACCAATTAGTGAGGAAGCTAATGATGATGATCATGTAACTTCAGATCAAGTTACTACCGAATCTCGTAGGTAAACCAGAGTGAGATCCGCACCAGAGTGGTACGGTAATCCTGTTCTGGAAGTCATGTTACTAGACCATGACGAACTTGCGAACTATGAGGAAGCGATGATGAGCCCAGATTCCATGAAATGGTTTGAGGCCATGAAATCTGAGATATGATCCATGTATGAGAACAAAGTATGGACTTTGATGGATTTGCCTGATGATCGGCAAGCCATAGAAAATAAATGGATCTTCAAGAGGAAGACGGACGCTGATAGTAGTGTTACTATCTACAAAGCTAGACTTGTCAAAAAGGTTTTTTGACAAAGTTCAAGGTGTTGACTACGATGAAATTTTCTCACTCGTAGCGATGCTTAAGTCTGTCCAAATCATGTTAGCAATTGCCGCATTTTTATGAAATCTGGCAAATGGATAAATAAAACTGCATTTCTTAATGGATTTATTAAAGAAGAGTTGTATATGATACAACTAGAAGGTTTTGTCAATCCTAAAGGTGCTAACAAAATGTGCAAGCTCCAGCGATCCATCTATGGACTGATGCAAGCATCTCGGAGTTGGAATATGCGCTTTGATGAGATGATCAAAGCATATAGTTTTATACAAACTTGCGGTGAATCCTGTATTTACAAGAAAGTGAGTGGGAGCACTACAACATTTCTGATAAGTATATGTGAATGACATATTGTTGATCGGAAATAATGTAGAATTATTCTGCAAAGCATAAAGGAGTGTTTTGAAAGAAGTTTTACAAAGAAAGACCTCGGTGAAGCTGCTTACATATTAAGCATCAAGATCTATAGAGATAGATCAAGATGCTTGATAAGTTTTTTTTCAATGAGTACATACCTTGACAATATTTTGTAGTAGTTCAAAAATTGGAACAGTCAAAGAAAGAGTTCTTGGTTGTGTTACAAGGTGTGAAATTGAGTAAGACTCAAAGCCCGACCACGACAGAAGATAGAAAGAGAATGAAAGTCATTCCCTATGCCTCAGCCATAGGTTCTATAAAGTATGCCATGCTGTGTACCAGATCTATTGTATACCCTACACTGTGTTAAGCAAGGGAGTACAATAGTGATCCAAGAGTAGATCACTGGACAGCGGTCAAAATTATCCTTAGTGGAATAAGGAAATATTTCTCAATTATGGAGGTGACAAAAAGGTTCATCGTAAAAAGTTACGTCGATGCAAGTTTTGACACAGATCTGGATGACTCTAAGTCTCGATCTAGATACATATTGAAAGTGGGAGCAATTAGCTAGAGTAGCTCCGTGCAGAGCATTGTAGACATAGAATTCGCAAAATACTTACGGATCTGTATGTGACAGACCCGTTGACTAAAATTATCTCACAAGCAAAACATCATCACACCTTAGTAATCTTTGGGTGTTAATCACATAAACGATGTGAACTAGATTACCCACTCTAGTAAACCCTTTGGGTATAGGTCACATGACAATGTGAACTATGGGTGCGAATCACATGGTGATGTGAACTATTAGTGTTGAATCACATGGCGATGTGAACTAGATTATTGACTCTAGTGCAAGTGGGAGACTGAAGGAAATATGCCCTAGAGGCAATAGTAAAGTTATTATTTATTTCCTTATATCATGATAAATGTTTATTATTCATGCTAGAATTGTATTAACCGGAAACATAATACATTTGTGAATACATAGACAAACAGAGTGTCACTAGTATGCCTCTACTAGACTAGCTCGTTAATCAAAGATGGTTATGTTTCCTAACCATGAACAAAAGAGTTGTTATTTGATTAACGGGATCACATCATTAGAAGAATGATGTGATTGACTTGACCCATTCCGTTAGCTTAGCACTCGATCGTTTAGTATGTTGCTATTACTCTCTTCATGACGTATACATGTTCCTATGACTATGAGATTATGCAACTCCCGTTTGCCGGAGGAACACTTTGTGTGCTACCAAACGTCACAACGTAACTGGGTGATTATAAAGGAGCTCTACAGGTGTCTCCAAAGGTACATGTTGGGTTGGCGTATTTCGATATTAGGAGTTGTCACTCCGATTGTCGGAGAGGTATCTCTGGGCCCTCTCGGAAATGCACATCACATAAGCCTTGCAAGCATTACAACTAATGAGTTAGTTGCAAGATGATGTATTACGAAACGAGTAAAGAGACTTGCCAGTAATGAGATTGCACTAGGTATTGAGATACCGACGATCGAATCTCGGGCAAGTAACATACCGATGACAAAGGGAACAACGTATGTTGTTATGCGATCTGACCGATAAAGATATTCGTAGACTATGTGGGAGCCAATATGAGCATCCAGGTTCCGCTATTGGTTGTTGATCGGAGACGTTTCTCGGTCATGTCTACATTGTTCTCGAACCTGTAGGGTCCGCTCGCTTAAGGTCTTGATGACAATTATATTATGAGTTTATGCATTTTGATGTACCGAAGTTTGTTCGGAGTCCCGGATGTGATCATGGACATGACGAGGAGTCTCGAAATGGTCGAGACATAAATATTGATATATTGGAAGCCTATACTTGGATATCGGAAGTGTTCCGAATGAAATCGGGATTTTACGGGAGTACCGGGAGGTTACCGGAACCCCCCGGGAGGTATATGGGCCTTAGTGGGCTTTAGTGGAAGAGAGGAGAGGTGGCCAGGGCTGGGCCGCGCGCCCCTCCCCCCTAGTCCGAATAGGATAAGGAGAGGGGGCGGCGCCCCCCCTTCCTTCTCCCTCTCCTCTTTCCCCCTCCTGAATCCTATTCCAACTAGGAAAGGGGGGGATCCTACTCCCGGTGGGAGTAGGACTCCTCCTGGCGCGCCCTCCTCCTGGCCGGCCGCACCTCCCCCTGCTCCTTTATATATGGGGGCAGGGGGCACCCCTAGGCACACAAGCTGATCCACGTGATCATATTCTTAGCCGTGTGCGGTGCCCCCTTCCACCATAATCCTCGATAATATTGTAGCGGTGCTTAGGCGAAGCCCTACGACGGTAGAACATCAAGATCGTGACCACGCCGTCGTGCTGATAGAACTCTTCCCCGACACTTTGCTGGATCGGAGTCCGGGGATCGTCATCGAGCTGAACGTGTGCTAAAACTCGGAGGTGCCGTAGTTTCGGTTCTTGATCGGTCGGGCCGTGAAGACGTACGACTACATCAACTGCGTTGTGCTAACGCTTCCGTTGTCGGTCTACAAGGGTACGTAGATCACACTCTCCCCTCTCGTTGCTATGCATCACCATGATCTTGCGTGTGCGTAGGAAATTTTTTGAAATTACTACGTTACCCAACAGGGGTCGATATACCCCCTCCCGATAACTTCAACACGTGGGGGGGTCGATATACCCCCTCCCCGATAATATTATTTTCCCATGTACGTATATCGTCGTTGTCGATATAAATGTACCCCTCCCGATAACTTCAACACGTGGGGGGGTGGTCGATATACCCGCTCCCCGATAACATTATTTTCCGTGTATGTATCTCATCGTTGTCGATATTACCCCCTCTCGGATAACTTCGACAATGAAAACTCTCGAGGAGTACACCCAAACTAATATATCCACGTGCTGTCATGCTTGTGTAATAATTGCCATGTTGTAATATATATTTGCAGAAACAATGGAGCACAGACGAGACGAGGAAGCAGAAGAGAGGTTGCGGGACATAATCTTAGACGGAGGTGATGTCATGTCGTGTTTTCTTAACGACAATGATGGTCTGGAAGAACAGCAGGGTGAAGAAGCAGGTCCGGAAGAACAGGGTGACGGCTCCGGTGACCGAACAGAGTCCGGCCAGGTAAATATATTAGTTAAGCCTGTGCTGAGACTAGCTAATTGATGCATTCATTGTTTTGGTACGTACACATATTAATTAACTCTCGTCTTTCTTCTTTTTTCTAGCCCTCCGGATCGAGCACAACTTCGGTAAAGAGATGAGGCCTGAAGAAAAAGTTGCGCGAGGATGAAAGGTTTGAGATCACAGCAATCGCGCACGACGGCCTACCGATTGAACCCATCCGGACGAAGGATGCATTTACTGCTCAGTGCGGGGTTCTTGTTAGCGACAAGATCCCAATCAGCATCCACCAATGGTTAAAGCCGGCTAAAGAAGACCCTCAGGTGTCTTATGTCAATGATATGCAGAAAGAAGATCTTTGGAATCAGCTGAAGGAAAATTTCACCCTACCGCCAGAGGAGGATCCGGAGAAGCCGGTTATAGAGCAATTAATTAAGTCTGCTGCTCTTAAGAAGATGGCAGAGCTATTCAGGAGGTGAAAGAATGAGCTGAAAAGGTTTGTCGACAAAGAAGAGACACCAGAATTCAAGGGCAAATATGAGAAGATCAGAGATCAATGGCCCGCATTTGTGGCCCACAAGACATTGGATAAGAGTAAGAAGATGTCTGAGACAAACAAGAAAAATGCTGCGAAGAAGATGCTTCACCATCGCACGGGGTCAGGTGGCTACCTCAAAGGCCGGCCTAAGTGGGCAAAGGCTGAGACTGATCTGCTTGATAAAGGGATGACAATGAACTGGCCAGACCGTTGCCGGACTTGGTTCTTCGGGGCTGGCGGATCTTTGGACCCTGTAACAGGGAAGTGCATTTGGACGGACGAGCAACTTGACATACCCTTGAAGAAGCTTCGGTACTATATCGATGCAGCGCAGAAAGGGACGTTCCTTCCAGACAGAGAGAACGACTAGCTCACAAAGGCCCTCGGAAATCCTGAGCACCCTGGACGGACACGAGGCACGCCAGGCTCCATTCCATGGAAGGCTGGGTTTCCGGACGCAGGCGTTTACAAAAGCCAAGAGAGGAGGAAGAAAGTGCAGCAGACCGAACTGCAGGCGCTGCACGCAAGGGTACAAGCGGTAGAGGAACGAGAAGCAAATCGCAGCAAACGACTTGCCGAAGCTACCCCGCCATCTCAGCGGAGAAGCAGCGTGGCTTCCACCGAGCTGCTTCAGCCGGAGCTTGTCTTGACGGCTCCTGCCAGCTATCTCGTGGATGCTATCATGGAGGCTCAAAATTGCCACCTTATGACGCAATGGATTAATATGAAGGTCAAGGCGGCTGTTGGCTCTGTTTTTCTTAATGAACCCGGCGCAACTTTTCACTGCCGGCCGATTCCAGAAGGATATGCTGAGGTGATGGTGGATGAAATAACGGAGGGATTTGAGGACCTCCCGCTTGACCACCCTACCGGAGAAGGGGAGACTCGGCTGGGTTCTTCTCTGAAGACTCCATGCCTATGGCCGAAGGAGCTCATCAACCTTCCGAACTGGACGCCTCCGCCTCCTCCTCCTCCTCTGGCGAGTCAGGGCACTCCGCCTCCTCCACCGCCTCCTCCTCTAGCGAGTGACGATCAGGGCCCTCGGCCGGCTCCTTCTCCGGCAGGTGGCGGTACTCCGCCTCCTTCTCCGCCTGCTCCGGCACGCCCGAGCAGCCAGCCTTCTCCTTCTCTGCCTCGTCAGCAAGGGCGGAAGAGACCCGCCGCCACTCCGGCAGCTGCTCCGGCGCGTCGTAGTCCTTCTCCTCTACCTCGTAAGCAAGTAAAGAAGACAGCCGCTCCGTCTGTTCGGCCGGCGTCTAGCAGTACAGCCAGAGGCGGGAGGACATACAGATTCGGTCCTTCTCTAAAAACTCCAGAGAAGTTACCATAGGAGAGGACCCCGGAGGAGAACGCGAAGATCGCGCGAACCGAAGTGGCTGACTGGTTTCAAGGGTTGAAAGCAAAGAGACATCCACCTCCGGAGAAGAAGGTAGATCCGGTGAAAGTGAAGCGCACTCTCGCTGCCCTGGCAAAACCACCCAAGTCTCCGCTGAAAGGCAACTATGAGCTCATTACTGGAAAGACATGGGCCAAAGCGGAGCGGTCGGGAAGTACAGTCAGTGATCAAAGGATGAAAGAACGACGAGCAGCTGGGAAACAAATTGCCCAGCTCGGCGAACAAGGTCAATCGTGCCCCCCGCTCAAGGTGCCTAGCGACATCGTCGATCTGAGGATCGTGCCAAGTTATAACAATCTTGAAGATTACCTGCCCGACGATGTACATTATGATCCCATGGACGTGAAGATACACAGATACGAGTACGGGAAGCCTCTCGTCAAAGATGAAAAATCTCTAACAATGATGATGCGAAGATTGCATGATTGGTACTTGAAAATCTGCAGAGAGTCTGGGGGGAGGAGTACTTTGTATGTGAGAGTTAAAAAGGAGCATGACCTCGTTGGAATTGATCTGTTGCCTATTCCATTTGAGGAGTTCTATCAGTTTTTCAATCAATTGGCCCTCGATAAAGCAACGGTCACCTGCTACTGTCTGTAAGTACTACTACTTCTATCATTAAGTCTCTCTATATAGCTCAGCTCTTTCATTGCATGTATTTATAATTATCCTCACTATATTAATTATGCAGATTAAAGATCGCCGAATTGAAGAAAAGACAAGTCGGTGATATTGGGTTCATTAACACATATCTCATAGATACAACTCAGGTTAAATTTCATGCCACAGAAACCGAGGCCAACTTGCTACGATCATTAAAAATAAATGAACACAAAGATATAATACTCTTTCCTTACAACTTGAAGTGAGTGTTACTGTCTTGTGCATATTCGGTTTCCCTTATATATTAGTCCAGGTTATAGTAATGTAATTGATGATTTATGCATGCGTGCGCAGGTACCACTATATTCTCCTAGAGATTAGGCTTGAGCAGGGAGTAGTTACTGTCTTGGACTCTAAACGAAAAGATCCCCATGAGTATGCGGACATGACTCAAATACTCCAAAAGTAAGTTAAATCGATCATTATCCACCATATCAGCAACTTTGTTCATTTCTGATATCAAGTAATTGTTTTCTTTGTCCGGCAGGGTTTGGAGAAAATTCACCAGAAAAGCTCCGGGACTGCCGAAGGAGCTGCAATTTAGACACCCGAAAGTAAGTACTATAGTAGCATGTTCCGCGCATCTCCTAGTGATTCAAGCGCTAGTTTCATCAATACCATTTGGCATTCTTGCTTATCTGTTTGATTGACCTCTATTTCTTGTAAAGTGATTGTGGCAGGAACAAGGGAATGATTTCTGTGGATACTATGTCTGCGAGTCCATCCGCCACACGACCTGTGAGCGGGGCTACTCTGACGAACAATATGAAGTGCGTAAATAACAATATTCACAATTTTATTTTATTACCATCATTTGTGTTGAGTTTCATTCATTCATATATATATGTATTGACCCCCTTCTTCAAATTAGATGTTTCGGATGCGGAATGAACTCCTAGCACCAGATCGCATGCGAGCAATTCAAGAGAAATTGGCGGCATTCTTTCTTGACCACGTGATCGCTGAAGACGGAGAATACTATGTGGACCATGCGTCCGTAATTTAGGAGATTATATTTGTAAGAGATAATTATTGTATATATGTAGCCGGTAGTGTCGGATAGATATACGAGAACTTGTTGTTCGACCAATCTCTCGGAGAAGGAGAGGTGGTCGATATCACTTCTCTCTGTATGCATATATGTTCACGACGATCTTCTGTTTCCTTCGTTTGCTTACTAGCTAGCTAGCGTGTCTAGTCCTCTCTATACGTATGTATAGTACGTAGTGTCGACCAAGCACGGACATAAGAGAGGACACTTCTCTCTATTAATTAGCTAGCTAACACAATATATGAAATACCTAAATTAACCCCCCAAAACCCCCCAACCCCCCCCCCCCTTAAAAAAACAAAAACCCCAGCCACAGAAATGCTGACGCGTGGATGCCTATTGGTTCCGGTTGGTGCCACCAACCGGGACCAAAGACCCTCCTGCCTGGGCTCAGCGCGCAGGCCACGTGGAGGCCCATCTGTCCCGGTTCTGGTTAGAACCGGGACTAAAGGGTCAGGGCATTAGTAACGATCCTTTAGTCCCGGTTCAAGAACCGGGACAAAAGGCCCATACAAACCGGGACAATAGGCCCGTTTTCTACTAGTGATATGAAGTTTTAGCTGCACCCAATGCATGGATCAGCGATGCGAGGAGTAACAAGGCGAAGAAATTGAGGAGGGAGTGCCAGAAGCTGGCCTCGACTGTTTGATGAGGTTTCATGGCACATAATGACTTCCTATATATTATGCTTAGAGGAAATACTAGTGTGGAGGCTAACTGGCGTCTAGAGTGAAGGACATGAGTAGAAGCATGACATCATATGGGGGCATGGACATGATAGTTGAGGACAATCCCAAGAGGACACCAGCTCACCGGAGAAAGAGAGAAGGGGTAGGAGGACAATGACACAATGCAACAAGTGGAGATAGAGAGAGATATTGTACATGAAAAGTGGTGATGACGTGTGTCGCAACTACTGTGCTATAGTAGTATACATCTTAACATATGACCATCTAATTTTTTTTTCAACTTCGAAGGGTACTGCTATATCCATTACCAGTCAAACTAATTATTTGTGATCTTTCTTCATGTCTCATGCTGTCCTCTCTTGACCTACCATTGAGGGCAAGGAAATTTACTTGACAACCATAAATATGTGATAGTGGGTTTTGTCCCGTAGTCCATCTCCAAGACCATGAGTGATAGTGGGTTTGCTACAGGGGCTTTGACCGCATCCTTCTCTTTCTTGCCTCTCCCCTCTCTCATACTTTGATTTTGGTTCATAAATGAAAAACAAGATGAGCCTGGTTCGAGCAAAACAACAATTGAACAACTAAAAATGTCAAAATTCACCCTAGCATACATTAGTGACCAAATTGAAATGTTCTCTTTTGGTTGTGCGCCTATGTATTGTTGAAAACCTTACCACAAAAGGCTCTTTCTATCCACTTGAGAGTGTAGTTGCCCAACAATATAACAAACAAAAAGATCTCCCTGTCCCACCACTAACATCAATGACACCCATGGGGCCAGACATCTTGCACAGAAACGCTCATGGTGTTAAGCTCATTCCTACAGAGGAGGACCAGTGTGGCAACATGTGCCCACCGACGATCATGATCTCACAAAAAAGATCCCACGGTGACTGTCGGTGTCAAAATCGGCGGATCTCGGGTAGGGGGTCCCGAACTGTGCGTCTAGGATCGATGGTAATAGGAGGCAGGGGACACGTAGTTTTACCCAGGTTCGGGCCCTCTTGATGGAGGTAAAACCCTACGTCCTGCTTGATTAATATTGATGATATGGGTAGTACAAGAGTTGATCTACCACGAGATCGTAGAGGCTAAACCCTAGAAGCTAGCCTATGGTGTGATTGTATGTATACATTGTATATCTATCGACTAGCCTGGCCTCGGTTTATATAATGCACCGGAGGCCTAGGATAACAAGAGTCCTAGCCGAATACGCCGGTGGGGAGAAGTCCTTGTCTTGATCGCCAAGTCTTGTGGAATCTTCCTTGTATGCGGTAGCCGTCCGAACTGGCCCATCAGTATACGGCCACGGGGGTCCTCGGCCCAATCTAATAGATCGGGAGACGACGTGGTGAGTACCCCCTAGTCCAGGACACCGTCAGTAGCTCCCTGAACCGGTCTTCAAGTTAGGGACGCTCCTCGATTCTTCCGAACTGTTCTTCATCTTCGGTCGCCGGTCTTGAAAACTGGTTCAACAAATCTTCTTTATCTTCGATCTTGGGGATCGCCGAAATGCATTCGACGAGTTTACACGTCGGGTATCCGAGGAGCCCCTTTAAGTTTCCAGCCTTTATCAATGCCTTGTTTATTTTTATGCCACACCTCGGGTTTGAAGTTGTTCCCAGGAGGCAGGGTCCTCTTGCGTCCGAGCTCCAACGCCGGACTGCATTCGAGGTATCTTTTGCAGCCGAGCACCAACGCCAGACCGCTTCCCAGCTCTAGCGCCGGAATGTATCCGAGCTCCAACGCCGGACTATGTATCCGAGCTCCAACGCCGGACTGTATATCCGAGCTCCAACGCCGAAATATATCCGAGCTCCAACGCCGGACTGTGTCCAGGCTCCAATGCCGGACTATATCCGAGGTGTCATATCACCTTGGTTCAAAAAAGTTGAAGGAGTTTAGCCGAGCTTAATGCCGGAAATGCCCTCTATGGAGCCAGCCACTAGCGCCCGAGCTTTATGCCGGAAATGCCCTCTATGGAGCCAGCCACTAGCGCCCGAGCTTTATGCCGGACTGCTTCCGAGGTGGTGCACCACCCCGACTATGGGCCGATATTTTGTCAATATTTTTTATTGGTGCAATTTATTCTCTACCGAGATATATAGCCAGTAGCCCTCAAGGTGTGTATCGGTCTAAAACCCGAGATGCACATGAAGGATGACATAAGACCGCTGATCCCGGTAGCCGCTGAGACCCAGGTTGATTTGCAAAATCGGCCTGAGGATCAAGTCCTAGCTCGGCAGAATACTTCGGGACACAAAAGCGGCGTGCTCAGTCCTCAAGACTCAGGTTGGGTGCGGCCGACCAACCTGAGGATCAAAATCTCCTCGGAAACTATATTGCACATAAAATTTTCTACATTGGACAAGCAATGCAGTAGCCCCCGAGACACTGGTCGGGTGGCAACACCAGATCAGGGGATCGATGTGCCCCTTTAATATTTGTAAATAATAAGCCCGAAGCCTAGTAGCCCCCGAGCCTTAATGCGGGCACGGGTGGCCGAATTAAGGATCAATATCCATAGTAAAATCACAAATTATGTGTAATGACTCTATGTATCCAAGTACTTTACGTCATTAATGCTCGGATCCGCATTGTACAAAACTTTGTTGACCGACCATCGGCTGCCACCTCCTTGGCCAGTAGCCGAGGAGTGTTTGTCCTACTTTATAAAGCCTTTATGAGGGCAAAGATTTATGACAAACAAGGCAATCTGGCCACACAGTTTTATACACAAAGGTACGCAGAGAGTTATATTACTGTTTAACAGAAGAAATGTATTCCAAAGAAAATAGTCCCGCTATTGGTTCCTTTCTTTGGGTTGTCATGCTAAGCATGATCATGAAACCTCAGCTCGAATGTAAGAGCAAAATATCGAGGATTTAGTTTGGGAGGCCAGTTAATAGCCCCCGGTAGTGTTCGGCGACAGTCGAGGTCAAGCCGTAAACACTTCGGCCAATGTTATGAATGGCCCATCATTTAACATACTCATCGGATCGCTGACCAGTTTACGCTTATTGTGAAAGTCAGTTTTCGGTTTCTCCACTGAGGTGCTTAACCATGTGAGCTGGAAGCACAATCGCAGCGGTTCTCCCTTTGCACGCCTAGCCGAACAAAACGGAACGTAGGAAGCAAGTGCAGGAGCCGAGCAACCCAACTATTGATCGAAGACACAATTCGAAACCGATGCATAT
Source organism: Triticum urartu (assembly GCF_003073215.2). Lineage (NCBI taxonomy): Eukaryota > Viridiplantae > Streptophyta > Magnoliopsida > Poales > Poaceae > Triticum > Triticum urartu. The sequence continues at coordinate 571,672,694 of NC_053027.1, read as the reverse complement.
ATAGCAATATCTGAGAATGTTTTTGCCGAATCCCTAAAGGTGTCCGACGTTGCACTGCGAGACTAATGCTGGAAAAGCACAAATAGTTTAAAAGTGCCAAAAAGCTTGGAAAACCAAGAAACATCAGTAAAAACATGACGTCCGAACAAGATCAAGTGTTCGGTGCCAATCCGAAAATTGGTCTTAGAAAAAAGAAGTGCTTCTGTCGTCCTTTAACATGACACATCCTATCTCAAGACTTCGAGCGGGTCAGCCTACGGCTTCAACCTCCTATCCCGAGGGCGGAGTACTTCTCATTAGGCCAGTTTAGCAAACTAAACTCTAGCGGCTTTGAGAGAGAAATTAGGCTCCCCAGCTAGTGACCGCACACTCGCGTCGAAAAAAGGAGTGATAAATAATAATAATAGAACTTTGCAACGACTGAGAAGAAGAACACTTATTATAAAACGGCTCAAATAAACTTAAGAGCCCCCAAGTGACTTGGGTAGAAGAATGATTGCATGTACCGAAGTACTTATATCATATCTATGTTCAACCGAACTTTAAACGCGTCTTAACCGACCGTCGGCTTCTCCCTCTTCGGTTAAGGACCGAAAAGTGTTATGTACTCCATCGGTCGAGAATATCGACGGTGTTTCCAATAACCAGGCAATCAGGCTATAAGGCTATAACAGACACAGCACGCTCAGGGAACTTATGATATATTACTGCGAAGAGTAAGAAGCATCTTCGAAGAAAATAGTACCCCCACCGATACCTTTCTTCGGTGCTCATTGTTATTATGAGACTTGTGCAATAGATTTTTTGTACTCATGAGTTCCGTTGTGTGCCTACCATCATTGAATAACTATAAGAGCGCTAGCTTTCGGCTTCACCCAGTCTGAGGTCCGGCTCGGGTGACCCGATCGTGACAATCGCAGAGGTGCTCCCTTTACTCCCTAGCCGAACAATCGGGAACGTAGGGGTAAACACAGGAGCGAGGCAACCCAGCTTGCAAATCGCTTAAGTCAATGTGGTGCATATTGTGGCGTAATACACGAACAAGGAACGAAGCCGTACAAGTATAATCATATGCAACAGGAAAAGCTTCATAAAGGCAGCCCCCAAGTAAACGGGGTATTTGAATTTATGCGTCACAAACAAAGTTTGGACAAGGAAATTTTTTAGAAGCAACTTTTTTCCAAAAAAGTATAATGCTTGGTCGAACCGAACGCAAGTTAGAAATTAAAGCTTTGAGCATGAAAGCGACTTAGCTGGTTAATGTGTTCGATATTGATGACGCGGTCCGAGCTTGATGCGGGGCAAGGTTCCATCCCTCAAGCCGGTCTTGAGGTGGCGGAGCGGAGAGCTTGACACGCCGAAGTGGTGACATAGCACGATCAATGCAGACCGGCATAGTGACGCCGAAGTCTCCGGATCATTTTCCTGTGCACAAAAAATAGTGCAAACCGGAGATAATAGTAATAATGATAATTAAAAAAATCGTTGCATAATAAATAATTTATGCAAAGTGAGTAATAAAAGAAATATGGCCTGGCGCCGAAGTCAAGTCGATGCAGGGTGTTAGCGTGATGCGGTAAAGGCGTGGCAAAGCCTGAATTCGCAGGTCGGTCCGAGCTCCGAGTACGGCGTTCGCCGGACTATGTACGGAAACTGACCGAACCACCATGCGACTGTCGTTAATGCAGCCACCATTTGATAGACCTGTGTACATATGACGGACAAACCAGAGTAATAATTCCTTGGAAAAAATGAACCCAAACAAGCAAAAAATACTGGGATTAATAGCACCTGGTTTATTTGTTGTAGCAATCTGAAGGAAGGTGATTCCTAAAATTGGGACCCGCTCCGCACACCCATTGCCTGATGGGCGATAAAACGACGGCATGGCAATGCTGGTAAAGGTTGACTCGCCGAGGCAAAGCCCTCGGCCCAGCTAACGTGACGGAGCTGGTCGGCTAGTGACGCCGAAGTGTCCGGAGTAGGTTGATGAAGAGATGGCGAAGCCCCCGGTCCAGCCGAGATGTCAAAGCCTCGATGTCAGCCGATGAGTCGAAGTAGGCCGATGTGATGGACACTAGCTTGAAGAAGCAATAGTGCGGCCATGTCGATGCAGGTCATGACGTGGTCGATGCCGGCTTGATAAAGCGACCGTGCGGCGATGCCGGTATGCCCGCTCCGTGTAATCCGTGGGGCGGCGATGTTGGTGATGATTTATCCTTCGCGATGCCGGGCTCTTGTTCGGCTTGCCGAGATGATGATCCGAAGAAGTTGAGCTCGGCTCAACAAAGTAACGCCGTGTCTAGCGCAGGTCGGCAGCCGTGGAGTAATATTGCCGGACTGGTTTGATACCAGCATGATGTTGAAGATCATGTTCAAAAGATCTTACAGTTAGTGGGATGTGTTCGGGAACAAAATACAATACCCCATACAAAACTTCCTTCAAAAGGGATGTCCGAAATCCTGTTCATAAAAAAGATGAACTCGGGTCGGATTCGTTTTCGCGCAGAAAACAGATCCGAAAAGTGATGCACTAATCGGAAGGTTCCCGGAGTTTGGACGATCGGATCAAGCCGAAATTTTGAGAGGTGGTAGATATAGGAATTCCGCAGCCGATCAACGGTTGGATCTTCCAAAGGACGTCCGAACTAGAAGCTGGACACCACGCCCTAAACTCATCCAAATTCCCGTCCAGATTTGACAGGGCTCCGGTATATCGTGGATTGCCAGAGATTCCTCCATCGAAACTCGACGAAATTTTCCAGGGTTGTTGTAGACTCAATTCCACGCAATTCCACCAAAGCGATCGTCAAAGCGATACTCGAGGAGGTGGTGGTGGTAGATACGAGTTCGCTGTCCAGAAAAACAGCATGGTTGCTTGAGGGCAATGTTGACGTTGAGCCCCCGAGCTCCATAAATGATTCCTCCGTGATCTTGATAGAGATCGGAGTTGATGTTTGATGAAGGCCCTCGTCCGGACATGGTGATCCGAACACAGGGCGCAATTTTTGGTCGAACCAAGGTGACCAGTCGAGCTGGTGACGAAGATGCCGAAGTCGCAGTTGATCTGCAGGCGAGCCATCGATCCTTTTGTCGATCACGCAGCGGAACTCTCAATGAAAGCACCAATGTCGGTGTCAAAACCGGCGGATCTCGGGTAGGGGGTCCCGAACTGTGCGTCTAGGATCGATGGTAACAGGAGGCAGGGGACACGAAGTTTTACCCAGGTTCGGGCCCTCTTGATGGAGGTAAAACCCTACGTCCTGCTTGATTAATATTGATGATATGGGTAGTACAAGAGTTGATCTACCACGAGATCGTAGAGGCTAAACCCTAGAAGCTAGCCTATGATATGATTGTATGTATACATTGTATATCTATCGACTAGCCTGGCCTCGGTTTATATAATGCATCGGAGGCCTAGGATAACAAGGGTCCTAGCCGAATACGCCGGTGGGGAGAAGTCCTTGTCTTGATCGCCAAGTCTTGTGGAATCTTCCTTGTATGCGGTAGCCGTCCGAACTGGCCCATGAGTATACGACCACGGGGGTCCTCGGCCCAATCTAATAGATCGGGAGACGACGTGGTGAGTACCCCCTAGTCCAGGACACCGTCAGTGACACTTTCGGCTTCGATGTGGGGATGGTTTTGCTCGTCTTGCTTGCACCTTCTTCTCCAAGTTGATGGTCCATACTCGGGTCATCGCCGGCATCTGATGGCAATGTAATGACTTCTCGACCATAGTTACAATGACTCGTTGGCTCGAGGACACATGTAGATGCAACATTTATCTAGGCTCACAACACGATATTGGCTTGTACAAGTCAGATATGAGGACGGAATTCTCCTTGAACCAGTTTGTAAATATTATTTTTGCAAGGAGAATTCTCCTTCACAAAGAAAAAAGTTGCATACACTCAAAATTCTATACTTATGTGATCTCTAATTCCCGCCTTTAAACTGGGAGGGGGTTACGCCTTAGTCGTGCACTAACTACAATTGGAGTCGTGCAAAAAAAAATTAGAAAGTTCAAATGTAAAGCAGAAAATGAAAATTACCGAATTGGAATGCATACCCAAAAATAAGAAACTAGCTAGAACAAGACAAACATTTTACCTCACTTTGGTCCAACACGTTTCTCTTTTTTGAATGTTTCAACACGTTTCTCTATTGCTGGCAACCTCTTCTCTATGCCAAAGGTTGTCTATCCACATCCTCCAGAGAGTGGAGTAGCAAGTGGGCAACTGGTGGCCCAGCCGCCCAGCAGCTAAACAAAACAGACAACTTTGGCATCATCCTCCGGCCCTGCCCCGCCCCCGATCTCTCCCCACCCGCCGGCGACGACCGCGACACCCATGGCGTCACGCACCACCTTCGCCGACGCGCTGGCAGCCGCGCGCCCGTACCTGCGGGGCGAGGAGGACCAGTGCGGCGACCCGGCCCTGCCGGCCCTCACCGCCGTGCTGCGCGCCGCGGGCGCCGGCGAGTGCTGGCACAAGCACGGCACCTTCCTCGCCCACCTGCTCGAGGTCTACCGGATCCTGCGCCTCTGGGGCGCGCCCGACGCCGTCGCGCGCTGCGGCCTCTACCACTCCGCCTACTCCAACTCCTACGTCAACCTCGCCATCTTCGAGCCCGACGTCGGCCGCGCCCGCGTCGCCGCCGTCGTCGGGGACGAGGCGGAGCGGCTCGTACACCTCTTCTGCGTCGTCCCGCGCCAGCAGCTCGTCCACGACGACCTGCTCTTCCACTACGACGATGGTGAGCTCGTCGCCGACCTGGCCCGCTCCGAGGAGTCCCTCCGGGACGCCCGCCGCGGCGTGTTCAACGACGACGAGCCCTGGCGCCGCAAGATCCAGCGCCTCCTCCCCGCCGACGGAATCACCGTCAAGCACATCAGGTGTGTGCGTGTTCTGTTGCTTGCCTGAAGGAAATCAGTGCTCAGGTTCAGATAACTGAATTAGACACTGTTCTGTAGTGTTTCTTGGAAAATACAGTATATACTACTCCCTCCGTAAACTAATATAAGAGCATTTGGATCACTATTTTAGTTATCTAAACGCTCTTATATTAGTTTACAGAGGGAGTAGTACTTAACTTGAGCGAGATGATAGATTAAAAATTGAGGATCAAGTACTCTTGTTTCATTGATCATTACAAGTTGTAAGATTCAGGATTAGGCATTCATGCAGTGTTTATCAAAATTCAGGATTAGGAAAATTTTGTATCTCACAACTTTGTTACAGGAAAATTATACAGTTAAAAACCTCACTCATGTTGCTGTGAGAGAAAAACTTCGTTATGCCAAATTTGCAAGATTATGTGGCATCTTGCCAAGATATGTTAAATTTGAATAAAAAAAATCTGTTCTGAAGTTGGAAGCCGAGTGAAGCAAAAGGGCAATTGCCATGCAAACTAGTAGCCGCACCTTAATCCGAACCCAATAAGAATTTTGATAGTTCTAAAAAAAGTGAGAATTTTGATTTCAGAAAAGGCGGTACTGCTTCTGCTGTGCAAAAGGGATTTGCTAAGCAAACGAGCTAGTCTCTGCACCTTATCCAAACTGAATGAGAATTTGGAGTTCAGAAAAGATTGCTCTGCTTCTACTGTGCACCTAATGTAAATCGTTACGTGCAGGACTGGTGAGGATGTGGCTCTCTCTAGGCGGGTAGCGGCGACATTCCTCATGATGACAATGGCAGACTTCAGCGACCAGCTTTTTGACTGGCAGGACCGCCTCTTTGACAACGCCAACGGCCGCCTTGAGTACCGAGGCAACACCTGGACGTCACTGTGGCCTGGCACAGGCAAGCCCGGCCTTTGGACCACGTCCATCTCCCGCATGGGTGTGCTCTACAGCCTAATTGTTCGCGAGGAGGAGATATACATAGCTCACCGAGCACACACCACCGGCAAGGAAGGCGACGACTCTGCCACACGCGACGAGGACATCGCCCTGGTGATCCCTCCGGTGTTCGATGGCTTCACGAAGGTCCTGGACGCCGACGACCAGAAGGCGGCGCGAGACCTCTACTGGGAGGCGGTGTGCAGCGACGAGGAGGCGACGGACCGGTCCAAAGTGGAGGAGCTGCTCCGGCAGAGCGTCGCCAAGAACCCGTTCGTGGGGGAGCCACGGCTGGTGCTTGCGCAGATGTGCCTGAACGCGGAGATGTACGAGGAGGCACAGGAGCAGGCGGAGGAAGGGCTGAAGCTGCTGCTGGAGTGGGGGAGCAGCTGGGACAAGAGGATGCCATGGGAGGGGTGGGTGTCCTGGGGCAGAGCCATGCTGACAAAGGCCAAGGAAAAGGATTGGCCCCATACCTCCTTCGGCATCCTCAGCCTAGGCCTGGTCAAGTAGCCGCTGTCCGTCCATGTTACGGTTGTCTCGGCAACATATGATACGATTAGCACGAAAGGTATGGAATGATCTACCTGCAATAATCAAATAAGTGACTTCACAGACACTATTACACGACGATGGATCATCGTTTTCCCTGTGAAAAAAAGAGAGACACAATTGTGATTACCCTATAGATATTGTGTTCATGTCTGTACAGTAGTCTTAAGGAAATGCTTTGGATGTTCTGACGTTCAGTATTCTCCCTGCCATTTGAAGGGATCAAAACATGAATGTTGACTCTGTCCTTGTTATGGTCTTGGCGGCATAGGGTTAGCACGAAAGGTATGAAATGATATACCTGCATCAGTTGAATAAATGATTTCACAGGCATTAAGATCGATTTGCCATTTTCCTTGTAAAAATATACAATTGTGATGATCGTATACACAGTGTATTGATGTTTATGCACAAGTCTTGATAGTTTTTCTTTATTACATTATCAACACCCTACAAGTTAGAAGGCCAAAACGTGAGGGTGTTCACATTAACTGTACTGTATGAAGACCAAATCAAGGAGGATAGACAAATGTCCTACAACTTGATTTATAAGATTTTTTGAGATATGATTGGATGTCATTATTTATGCACCAAAAGATATGGCATACTAAATTATATGGACAGCGTAAATGCTTGCTGCATATTTACTGTGGAATTATCTTCACTGATGGATAACATCTCCATAGTTTGTAGCTGCAAAGCAGCAATATTAATGCGTCAGAAACTCGGAATACTCAACATCTTGGCTGGCAGTTCTTAGTGAGACACTCATGAACCACTGCAATTTAATGATGCATCAACACTGAGGTCTAACTATTTTCTGTCAGATAAAGCAATAAACCCTCATCTCAATCAATACAAACAAAACTACCATTGCCTGAGTATTTTTTGCACTAAACTGACACTGAAAACTTGTAGCAGCGGCAGAATCCCTGAAGGCAAGTCAGGCATTTTTCACATGGTCTGATCAACGGACAGCTCCCTCCCCGTGTGAGTTGAACTCTAAGCATCTGTGTGTGCTTAACTCAGATAACGTTTTTCTCCGACTCATCATTTAGTTTTGTAAAATCTCGCCTACGTTAAAAATATATGAAATTTTGTCTTATGTCCTTTCTTTTGTCCTACCTGACTCCACCTCCGCTTCTGGTTTTCCAATTTTCCCAGCGCACAACAAATTATCTGGCAGATACCAAAGTACTCCCTCCGTAAACAAATATAAGAGCGTTTAGATCACTAAAGTAGTAATCTAAACACTCTTATATTTCTTTACAGAGGGAGTACTATATAATTTGGACATATCTTTTTAATAATTGATTTTATTAATGTTTGATACAGTTAACTGAATTAAGACATACTCCCTCCATCCCAAAATAAGTCTCTCAACTTAGGGAGTATATCGTACCTAGATTTAGTTATATTTGTATAACATGTCATTGATGGTTCATAAGATTCCACTATATTGTGAACCTAGCCGGCCGCTAAGCCGGATCCAGGATGATCTTTCCTAAAGCCAACGACAGACGCCATCACCTTGCTCTCACCTCCGGCTTCCAAGCACTGAATCCAGAGGGATCCGACCTGAAACCGTAGACGCACACAGCCTCCAGAACTTGCTATACGTACAGTCAAAGGCTAGGACGTTGTATATAAGTTTTCAACTGCAACCCATAGCAAATTAAAGCCATCAGTTGAAATAATGGAGCCAAAGGCTAGCACGATGGTCGATCAAATAATGTATATGATGTGTATATACCCTATAGAGAAAAAAATTTTACCCCTCCATGAGTGTGTGTGGGAGCAACGAGACCTATTCTACGAATGGTGCCGCTGGTGGTCATCCGATTTGACGACAACATCATGCTTGTGTTTCACCACTAGTATGTCTTGCTACACAGTCTGCACTTGAACCATATGTCATCTAGGTGCTTGTTTGAATTACACAAGGATCATGAATCTCTATATGTGTTAGGGTATGTGTCATTGAATGATAGCCCCCTCTCTACCGAAATACTTATAGTTGGTGGAAACTAGTACAAGTTCCCCGCTACAAGTATTGCAGTACAGAGGGAATACAAGTTATTAACATGAATCTGAAACTGATCTTAGCATATAAAGTCAAAATGTATTGTCGAGATACATAGCCAAAAACATTAAGTGACAATAGTAAGACAAGAATGAATGATTCATAATTTTTTTTTGTGTGTGTGTGTCTATATATATATATATATATATATATATATATATATATATATATATATATATATATATAGGACGACAGTTTGGGACACTTAGGTGCCCAGGCTCCTCGCCTAGATACCGTTGGATCACACTAGTTTTTGTTAATAAGATGTGTTTAAATTTTGCATGCATACCTGCATTACTACTTTCCTATTTGTTTGCATGGCATTACTGTTGCGGGAAGTAATAATGGTTTTCTAATTAATACGTGTCATTATTTATCCCTTCTTAATAGGAAATTGTAATTATTTATTTATCATAATTTTTGGCATGCATGATAGATGCAAGATAAATTAATTAGAAAAATACTACGCAATATTTTTTACCACATTAATTTTTGGCATGCATGATAGATGCAAGATAAATTAATTAGAAAAATACTACGCAACATTTTTACCACATACACCAACACGTACACATTTTCATCGAGTATAACACCAACACATATTTATTCTCGTTGGGTATAACACCAACACGTACATATTTTTATTAGGTATAACAGCAACATGTGCATATTTTTATTAGGTATGTACTCGTTAACTGATATCGCGGTCTAATAAAATGTATATGTGGGTTTCTCGGGTACATTTACCACTTATTAAAAGGTGTGAAATTTATGGTTATATTCAAATAAAATTTACATCGAGTTATATATATTTATGTGAATATTTTCATTGGGTATAACATCAATGCGTACATACTCATGTGTATATTAACATCGAGGTATGTATATTCATGTGTATATTCACATTAAGGTATGTATATGTATGTGTATATTTCTATTGAATATAACACCAACACGTACTTATTAAAATCTATGACATTTATGTGTATATTTTTATTGAGTATAAAACTAAACGTACATATTTTCATTAGGTATAATACCCACTAACTGGTATCATGGTCAAAAAACATGTACACATGGTTTTCTCTTTGTTACATGTGTGTATATACGCATTCAAGTGTGAGTGTTCAGATTATTTTTGTTTTGGAAAGAAATCATTGACTATTTAGGTTACTAGTGCATGCAAACAAAATATGGAAAGCCATTAATTGTCAATTGTATGCCATGCACTATTGAATATGAGTTACCATAACAGGCCAGGCACCTAGGCGTCCTAAACAATTTACATATATATATATATATATGTATGTATATATATATATAGGTAAAATAACTGGGACACCTAGGTGCCCAGGCACCTAGGACATCAGCCGTTCGATCAACTCATCATCCAATCAATGCTTATCGGGTTTACAAATGCCCGTACCCGTTAAAACCATTATTCAGTCACGATTCTCACCTTCCAAGTATATTACATGCGCATGAATTAGGACCTTCCATAATATTTCTCATTACTCTGTTGCCATATAATTTGATTGTTTCCAAAAATACAGATGCACTTGAATTTGAATGTTTCCCAAAAATAAAGACCCATGCTTGCCATAATTTGGCCGAGGAATAAAAGTTGGACAAAATCAATTACCGAAAAAACGGGCCCAGGCACTTGCCATAATTTGGCCGACGAATTAAAGTTGGACGAAATCGGGTCACCAGCTCGCATTTTACATACATGTACGTGATTCAGTCTCCCTCATTCATCTTCTACATGAGCATACCCCTGTGATTTCTCCTATCCTTGGTTCGTCTTCTCCATGCATGAGTATACCCAGGTCATCATCAATCAATCGTGCTTCTTCTACACGACGAGCATACCCAAGTGATCTGGATCCTTCCATCATTTTATCTTGGCCGTGGTAGCCGTTGTCACCGTCGCGGTAACCGATTGTTTTCTTTTCCAACTGTAGGTATATCCATGCTGAGATTACAAAAGTGTGCTACTGGAAGAAGAAAGAAATTACCGGGGTTAGTCGTGGCAAGATGGTTGCCTGTGCAGACCACGATGATGATGATTTCATGGAGCTATTAATATATGTCTCGTTTTTTCTCACATGCCTAGGATGATCAGACTATTTCAATATATCGCACTATTGTCCCTCATTTTTACCATTGTGTTCAAGGCTTTCTTCCGTTCATCAATTTGGATACTTTATGCATGCCTTTTGATCCTGAGTTCATTTTTTGTGGTTCTTTTCAAATAGATCAACACGAAGAATGTTCTGCAGCACATTGAGCCACCACACTTGTTAAAAGATGTTGTGGTTGACCGGGAAGGCTTTGTGTGACAACGCAAGGACTAAAATAACATGCAAGAGAACAACAAGGAGATACCTGTGATTTATTAAATTTGTTTCTCTTTGTGGATCTTGTATGTGTGCTTACAAACACAGTAGCAAATTCCTTCTTATTTCATGTAAATTGGAATGTAATACCTCTTTTTTGTGAATGATTGGAATGTAATTCGGTTGTGTATATGCATGGCCAAATTAAAAAGATACATGAGAATCAAATAGTATGGTTGCTTTTTTTGTTGAAACTCTAATTCTTGGTAGAAGCTCAGCAATACACGTATGTACATGCTTAAGAAAAAAAGATGCATATTAATTAGGACATATGGTATTGTGAGTATGTACACACTGAACCCACGTTTATCAGCCTGATTATGTCACGGTACCTTGCACTTTCATTGGTATAGAATACCCACATTTCCGCGCCATTGTTATAGATGCACAGGAATCTAATACCCACATTTCAATATCATAGCCGAGGTATCTATTTCTGTCCGACAGAATATTTCTATAGTTACAGAGCTAAGGTATTTTAAGTATATACCCATTGAAATTAAAACCGTCCTCACTGTATTGCGAGTACATATTCTATCTATACATGATTACCGGAGATATGATATACCTAGTCAGTAAATGATTTCTAGGTATGCATTTATACCCACAAATCCATGATACTTGCGGAAACCTAAGACCTACATGTAGTTTTGTAGTGTTTAGTCACCCAACATGAAATGATAATCCATCTATACATGATGACATGTAGTATGTGAAATCACAAATAAGTAAATAAAAAAGGTATGTGTATATACGCGGGTTATTTGCGGGTCTATAAACTTGGAAATTTAGGAGTTACTAAGTGACATTTGTAATTTTATTTGGTCTGTGAAATTTATGAGCTAGTCACGTTCACTAAATTATTACCATTTCTTTAATTTGGATAATAATGGCAAAAGAAAAAGTCTTCATATACCTAAACACATCCACGTCTAAAAATGAAGGTACACGAATTTTAGACTGTGCTAAAACAAACGTTGCCATGCAAGACTGTCTTCATTTGCTTTGCCTATGTGAAAATGTTGTCATGCATGGCTTAATAATCAATCTTATGTATCAACTACCCATAACTAAGAATTGATGGACATCTAGTTAATATAGAAAGATACACACATAAATTAATGGACACATAAACGTGTGACAAGGTACAACTTTTTCTGAAAAATGATACGTACAAGTTTAACCAAGTATCCTAAATAACACCCCAGCAAAAAATAGAGTATCCTAAATAATAAAAAGCGCAATACCTGTCTGAGTGTGTGTGTGTGTGTGCGTGTGGGTGTGCATGTGCGTGTGCGTGTGCGTGTGCGTGTGGGTGTGGGTGTGGATACAGTTATCATGAATTAGATCTTGAGAGAAAACAAAAAAAACTTTGGAAGCATACTTTAAATCACGTTCACAACTAAATCATGTTCACAAATAAAGGTGACCCATTCTACACTTTTTTTTGCATACCCCCATCGGCAAGATTCCACTGAGTATATTGTTTCCCTAATATACCTAACGCTAAATCGCTCCCCCTTTTACTACTTTTTTCGGGATGATGTAAAATAATGAGTAATTTTTTTCACGAACCGACAATTGATGACACATATAAATTTGGCTGCTTTAATCCTTTCCATAAAAGGAACGCCATGACTAAACAATTGGAAGGTAATAAAGTCACATACACGGGTATGATTCTTCCCCATATGAAGGTATGCATGCGTTTTCTTTTGGAATGTTCTTGATTGGCGTACGTAGGTATGAAGCAGCAACAAAACTAAGGCAAGTTTTTCATATCAATGGAGGTATCATTGCCAAACATAGCCCTATTTGTTAACGGGTTAAACCCAGTAGTTCGCCAGCCATCTCAACAACAAAACCATGATACGATCCAACGGCATCTAGGCAAGGTGTCTGGGCACCTAGGTGTCCCAAACAGCCGTCCTATATATATATGTCACAACCATGGTTTTGGGTACCGCCCGAGAAAAACGGATACCGGGCGGTTACCGCGTTTCTCGCCGCCCCATGAGATATACCAATCCCGAGCAAAAAATACCGAAATTTTTGAATAATTTGAATTTGAACGCTAAAGGTCTAATAAATCAGCTTCGTTTCTCATTTGAGGCAACGCCCTTATTTTGGCGCAGTAAAAAAATGACAGTCCAGAGAATCAAACTCGTGACCTCAACACAGCTAACTGCGCACGTAGTTCAGTTACCACTGAGCTACTACCTCTCTTCTGACTCTCATCAGTTCATGGATTTATTATATCTAAGTTAAAATTGTTTGAATTCAAAATTCAATTGTAAATTTCGTTCGAAATTTGTTCGGTATTTCTCAGTAACCGTGGTTACCGGGAATATCGCCCACCCACGAGAAAATTTGCCTATTTGGGATCCAAAACCTTGGTCACAACACAATATTGCAACCATCCTATAGATTGATAATGACTATTTTAACGAGGCGGGTATGCCTCTACATCAGCTGTGACTTTGTATACTACAACTATTCTTATAATCTGTAGGGTTCAATTTACTTTAATATCTCATATATACTAAGCGGAAGTTGCCATCCTAGACTACTCTTGGTTGCCTAGAAATCCGGAGGGAGAACCCACATGCCACCTGGAGCACGAGCAACTACATATGATCTGATCTTCCACATGGCATCATCACTCTTAGGAAATAAATGACGACGATTATCTTCCAACCATGTGGAGCACACCATATCATCAGTAATGTAGATGCAACTTCTCTGTAACCCACCGTGTCCAACAGATGGCACATGTACAGCCTTGGACCATGTTTTCCCTAAAAAAATGGCATAGTCACCCAAACTCATTACCTCCTCCCACTTGTAAGCGTACTCTGCCGTCGTCGATTCATCAACAAGCTCAAACACCTTGAAGAAAGGCTCAAGGAAGGCTTCATGTGATGGCAATCTCCTCACCACCATCACTAGCTTGCCGTGTAACTCGATGATGTTGTTCAGTTGCGTGATGCTGCGGGGACGCGCTCGGATGGACATGGTGTGCGGTTGGCTGCTGAGCACCGCCCTGCCATGTTTGTCCACTCCTATTTCAAACCTGATCAGCTCCTCGGAGACGGTGAGGCCATAGAGTTGTCCGTTGCAGAATACAATGTCCACAAGGTACAGCCCGAGTTCCTTTTCCGCCCATCCCCTGTTCGGACAACCAATCCTACGGAGGAGGACATTCTTTCCGAGGTGACGGCGGCGAGGATGCAGTCGCTTGAAGTGGGGGATTCCGAAAAGACAATCTTCCCAATCTTGTCCCAGTCGCCTAGGTGGCACATGTTCTTTGCGGGGAGCGGCACACCGGAGAAGAGGTTCACGACCGCGAGCTGCATGTCGTGCCCAAGCGCGGCGACCCAGCCGCCGTCATGGGCTCCCACGAACCGCCTGCCGACCGCCTGGCTCGGCAGCGACATGCGGAAGACCCGCCCATCCTCGGGGCAGTACACCTTCGTCTTGTTGTCGTCCTCGCGGGCGTCGCTGAACATGAGCCATGGGAGGACGGGCGGTGCCGCATGCGGCGACGTCATCGCACAAGCTCGCCACGACCTGCACACGGCGGCGAAGCGGACGCGGGTTGAGCGGGCCGGCGACCTTGCTGTAGACCAACTGGAGGAGGTCGTCGGGGAGATCGGACCACCGGACTGGCATCGTCATCCATGGCGTGATCGGTTTGATGCTAGGGGTACGACGCCGGCGGCGGCCCATCGATGGATCCGCGCCCACGATCGATCGAAGACTTGTTTGGCTGAGTTCCGATCAGGTCACGGGACGGGAGTTCTAGGTTTAATTACCTTTTTTTTTGCGTTGAAGTTGGGCAATCTCTGATAACCAGGCCTGCTATGATAGATATGATGATGCGGTCCAATAACCAGGGCCCGTGACCGGTTCACCATGTCCCGATGCATGTGGGCACTCGTGGATTGTCTTAAAAAAAGGTCAATAATGGTGACCTCGCTGACCATCTTATTAAATGACCGCACGCGAAACAGTGGTCGTTTGCAACAATGAGTTCCTTATCTCATGTAGAACTAGATGGTTCCACGCGTGTTGCTGCGGGAACTATTGTCTAAATAAATATGTTACTCCGCAAAACAACTCTTCTAAAAGTACCAGCACAATAATAAATAAAGAGTTAATTATATGAAACCACAACTTCAGGTCAACTAACAGATTACCACAACTATTGAATTATTTATCACAAAACTACAACTCGTGGGCTAATTGAAAACGCTGCACCCAAATCCTCATACCTGCCTCTTCTAATTGCAAAACTGACAACTTGGGCCCATTTGTCAGGCCCGACGTGGCTGAAACTTGCCACGCCAGCAGCTGGCTCCTCCCACTCTCCCCCATTTTCTGTCCCACCCTCGCCGCCGTCAGCGCCGCCAACCCCGCCGCACGCGAGGGCCTCGCCGCGCCGCCGCATGCTTCGGCCTCACCGCGCCGCCGCATGCGAAGGCCTCGCCACCGCTGCACACGAAGACCGCGCCGCCAACCCCGCCGCACGCGAGGGCCTGGCCGCGCCGCCGCACGCGAAGGCCTCGCCGCCGTTGCACACGAAGACTGCGCTGCCGCCCACTCCTTTCTCTGCCCGCGTCGGAAGGAGACAACCATTTCTCTCTGCCATCAATGGATACTCTCTGCTATGGATTTGAAGCAGAGGACAGCGCACATAGGGTCTGAATTGAGCCGGTGCGTATTTGTTTGGGAATTAGGGATAAGAATTGAGGCAATATTCTGTTTTTTTAGATGCACATTGGCCATGGCTATGGTAAGGTTCTTTCATTTTCGCTGGATGATGAACAAGGCACTGCAATTTATTTGGTTGGGCTAGTTTATTATGAGCTATGCATGTAATTGCATTTTCTGAAAAAAAATTCAGGGCCAGGACATGTGTGACTTTCTGTATTGGCTAGATGATGAGTGGCCTGAGCAAATGCAAAGGGCATTGCAGAGAATGTGGGCTAGGCTAGAAGCAAAATTTGAAGAGGAGCATAGCAAAATCTGGGTTCTTTTCAATGAAGAGAAGAGGAAGAGGAAAGAGGCAGAAGGGAAGAAGAATATATCAATAACAAAATCAAACTGGCAGTTGCTGCATTTGCTGGAGGAGTTTTAGTTTCTGTTTTCCTGTTTAGGCTTTGAGTGTTATGAGTATTTATGTATCTGGTGGAAGAGAACATGTGGTATTTGAGATTAAATACAATTCAAACATGTGGTATTTGAGAGTATCTTGTATGTGTCCTGTGCATTTTCATTTGTCAATAAGACTATGACCAGAACATGATACTGGCTCACATATGCTGGACAAACTGAACATATATTTGAACAAACTAAGAATATGATTTGTGCCACTGCACTTACTAGCATAACATCAGGATTTTCTGTCGCCAGACTTACAATACTGCACTTACAAAATAACATCAACTGCACTATCACTAGCAAGTCTCAGGAAGACACCAAAAGGTTTCACGCATTCACAAGTATATGGAAATTGGTTTTCACAAAAAGATGCTAATTTTCATTCTTCCTAGTAGTTCCCACTGGCTGTGAAGTAGCCCATCATCCTGCCATTTGTTGATGTGCCCCTGCCTCTTGTGATTGGTATTTTTTCCATGCCCCTGCCTCCACCAGTGCTTGGGCCAGGAGGATGCCAAGGCTAGTATCATGTGAAATAGCAGTATATAGTTATTTCAGTTAGTGAAATAACAGTTAGTGGAATAAAAATAGGTGGTTACTACAGTTAGTGAATTACCATGTTTGTTGGAGTTGGTTGTAAAATTGCAGATGTTGTTCTTCCACCTCTGGCAGATGTTGCTCTTCCACCTCTTGCAGATGTTGTTCTTCCACCTCTTGCAGATGTTGCTGATGTTCTGCCACTTGTAGTTGTTGTTCTTCCTCCTCTTCCACCTCTTGTCGCTCCTCTTCCACCTCTTGGTGCTGGCACAAATCTTACTCTTTCTGCTGCTTGTTCTTGTGCTCCTTCACACTCCTCAGTTGTCAACTGAGCTGCCGCTTGTGCTCTTTGATCTGCTAGAAGTGCTGCCGTTTTTTCTTTTTGTTCAGCCCTCTTAGCTGCTGCAAGTGCCTTTTGAGCTGCTTTCTTGGCTGCAACAGCTGATCTTTGTGCAGCCACCTGGGCAGCATGCTTAGCTGCAATTTGAGCTTCTTTCTCTGCAACTTCTCTCTCTGCCGCCTCTGCTAGTTCTTCTAGTTGTTCTTCCATTGTCTTTTCTGGTTGTGCTACATACTCCTCTTGTTGGCCAAGCCCTTCTTGTTCAACATATGCCTCCTCTTGCGCCACATCTTCCTCCTCTTGTGCTATAACATAGTCAGGTATCCTTCTATTACTTTTGTGCTTATTTCTCCTAATCTCCAAGTCAGGCCTCAAAGGTTGAGCACAGTGCGTGTACTTGTGACCTTGTAGGTTGCAGTTTGAGCAGGTTGTGGT
This sequence comes from Triticum urartu, assembly GCF_003073215.2. Classification (NCBI taxonomy): domain Eukaryota; kingdom Viridiplantae; phylum Streptophyta; class Magnoliopsida; order Poales; family Poaceae; genus Triticum; species Triticum urartu. The sequence goes on along the minus strand of NC_053027.1, from coordinate 571,655,343 downwards.
TGTCATCCTGTTGTTGCCACTGGGCTGTGGCACCTCATGAATTCCCTTCCTTCTATTTTTCTTTGGTCTACCTGGATGCCTTGTAAAAATAGGGGGATCAATGTATTGTGTCAGTCTTTGTCCAACCACTTTTGTCAGGCACTGGATAGATCATGTTGTTGTATGCAAGTTGGTACATATGTTTTTTGAAGAAGTCACTGATATAATCTTCTGGGTGCTCCTTCCTCTTATAGATGCAAGACACTGCATGCTTGCAAGGCACCCCTGTGATGTCCCACTTTCTACATCCACAGGTCCTAGCGACAATGTTGACTGCATATGTTCTCTCTCCACTTGCTACCTGATACAGTCCCTGCCCTGCATGAACTGGCCTACATGGTTTGGCTGCCATTTTCTCCAACTCTAGTTTTTCGGCATAAGTTGGTGTGATCTCCCAAGCACAATCAGCTGCACCTTCCCTATTTATGGCATATCTAACCAGTAGTTTAGTTCTTATGATGTCTATCATGGTGACAATTGGTTTATCTCTAACATCCAGGATATAGTTGTTAAAAACTTCACTCAAGTTGTTGACTACTAAATCTGTCTTGCATGTAGTGTCCATTGCCCATCTGGCCCAGTGTTTAGGATGTATGTTGCTCAACCATTCCCATGCACTTTCACTCTCTTTTTTCAAATCAGCCATGTGAGCATCAAAGAAGTTTTTGTTTCATGAATAAGCAGCATTATCCATCAATTTCTTTAGATCAGCACCCCTATGCCCAGCAGTTTGGAAATTTGCATAAATGTGCCTGAGGCAAAACCTTTGTGGACAATTGGGAAAGACAGCATCTATTGCATTGAGCAGGCCCTAGCAGTCAAGAAACATTGTATTAAATACAGTACATTGTATTATGAAACTATATTAAATAACCACATGGATAAAGACACACGACCACATGGATAAAGACACACGACCACATGGATAGAGGTATCCACCCACCCTTACAACAACCTCGAGACTCTCGACTTCGACCACAAGCATACAAATTATGACCCAACAATGTTTAAACAACTATACTATAAGCATACAAATTATGCCTCAACTATGTTCAACAAGTTAAAAAAATACCTTTTGTCTATCTGACATGAAAGTAAATTGGCCGTGTGGTCCAGCTTCACCACCAAGTGCTTCTCTAAGTTGCTCTAGAAACCATGTCCAAGTTTCTGTCTCTTCCTTCCCCACCATGGCAAATGCAAAAGGAAATAAATTATTATTGCCATCTCTTCCTGTTGCAGCCAACACTTGAGCTCATGTGGTCAATTTGACAAAGCAACCATCAAGACCAATGAAAGGTCTGCAGCCATTTAAAAAACCTTCCTTTGCAGCATTGATACAGTAAAATAAACCATGAAATCTAGGGTTCATAGCTGGTGGTTCTTGCATTTCTGTTGTGACAATGCATCTTGAACCTGGGTTAGTGTCAATCACAGTTTGCAAGTAGTCTCTAATCCTATAATACTGAGCCTTGTGGTTCCCAAGTACCACATCTGCAGCCTTTGCCCTTTCCCTATATGCCATCATTGGATTGATCTCAACACCAAACTGCCTCTTAGTGTTGTCAATCAGAGCACTGACTTTCCATTCAGGATCACTTCTGAAATTATCCTCATAAGTCTTGCTGAGCCATGAGCTGTTTATTCTTGAACTCTCATACGTAATGCCACAAGTGTGTGGCAATGTCATCTTCCTTATGCAAACTGTTTTCTCCTTTTTGATCCCTGAAGTAGACATATAGAATTGGCAATGCTCCTCCACACAACAAACATTCACTCTGTCTTTGTCATTTCTTAGGTACATATAGTCTCTGCTTTCTTTTATATGGTAGTCCTTGAGTGCCCTTCTGAATTGGTGAATATCTAGGAAACACATGTTCAAACAAAACTGATCACCAACAAGTTCCCTCCTCTCATCAAACCATACTCTAGGAGCTAATGGCTTTGCTCTTCTCTTCTACAACTTGGGTGCCAGTGAAATGGGTTGTTCAAATCCATCGTCATCGCTAGCAATTAAATCTCCCCCAATGTCTTCACTGTCTGAATCAGGCACCTCAAATGGGTTTTTCGCTGTACTTCCTTTTCTCCCCCCTGATCTGTCAGGTACTTTGCTAGCTGATGCTCTGATTTCAGGTACTTTGCTAGCTGATGCTCTGATTTCAGGTCCTTTGCTAGCTGATGCTCTACTGAATTGTTCTTCTCCTCTGCTGAAGGTTGATTCTCCTTTGTTTGGTCTGTCAGGGCCTATGCTAGCTGATGCTCTGCTGAATTTTGCTTGCCCTCTGTTTGGTCTGCTTGAACTTGGTTTAGGAACATTCACTTTCATAGCAGGTGGCTCGATAGAGCCAATAACACTAAAATCATCAATCATTGGGAATAATTCCTCAACATCTGTGTCACCCTCAAGATGTTCTTCTTTTTGTCTCTTCAGCTCTCTCAAGTTCTCAAGTTCCTCTTCATCATAACCTCCATCTGACAAATTTTCTTCCTCCAAAAATCCTTCCTCGTGTGCTCCGCCATTGCCTATGTTGGCAGGATCTACTGCCCTTGTTATGCCCTTGCTCTGCTGATTAACACTTTGTTGAGAGGGCAACACATCATTCATATATGCTGATTTCCTTTTCTTCCCCCTGAACTCTGACTTCATGATTCTTATGTCCACAACCCTCAAGTTTTCATACTGCATAACCATTGCTTTTACTTTCTGCTCACTGTCAATTAGTTCCAAACCATCTAAACCAGCAGCTGTTGCATCCCTAAAATAATACATGTCTTCATCAGAACTGAACCCTGATAAATCCTTCAACAAAAGAAGCTTTTCATAGCACATGTCTGATCTGCCTATGGTTCTGATCTCACACTCCAGTTCATGAGACAGAAAATTGACTAACCACAGTGGATCATCAGGTCTGCAAACAATAAAAAAAATTGTCTTGGAACAACAATAATCAGAGCGGAAATTCTAAACCTCACTAAATTCGCAAACCCTAGGTCGATTCAACATTTGGCAAGAAAGTCTCAACATTTTGTACAAAGATGACAAGCCTAATGTCGATTTTGACTACATCGGCCAAAAACACCTACAACGATCATCCAGTACAGACAATCTCGCCGTTTTTCCCCCAAATACACAACCAAATCAAGTCGCCACTAGCAGATTTAGACGGAGTAAAAAGAGGGAGGAAGAGAACTAACTCGAGGCCAGACATGGCATCGCTCCACACCATGTCGCCGCCAGGTCGTGGCCGAATCCCCTCGTCGCCGCCGCGAAATCGCTGCTGTCTCCTTCCCTTTCGTGCGAGGGAGAAAAATTGGGAAGGAGGAGGGGGAGCGTCGTGCTTGGGCCTCGGGCCAATTAATTCGAAGAGAGAGGCTCAGGGTGCCACTCTGGAGCTGCTGGCGTGGCAAGTTTCAGCCACGTCGGGCCTGACAAATGGGCCCAAGTTGTCAGTTTTGCAATTAGAGAGGCAGGTATGAGGATTTGGGTGCAGCGTTTTCAATTAGCCCACGAGTTGTGGTTCTGTGATAAATAACCCAATAGTTGTGGTAATCTGTTATAAGTTGACCTGAAGTTGTGGTTTCATGTAATTAACTCATGAATAAATGATTATCTGTTGATAGCCATACATCAGAATGATATGGCTGTACTGCTACATAGGCACTTAGGCAAGAACGATCCTTCCTAGATTATATCATTGAAAGTCTCGAGAATAGACGAACAACAGTATTTAGGTACACTGGAGACCCGCAGAACAAATATTCAAGCTTCAACTATAACATCACCACCTAGCTATAACCCAAGTCTTGATTGTGCAAAATGTCCGTCACAACTGACATGTACATTTACTTTGATCCATGCACCAATAGGGAGTAAACAAATGGTATTAGCCTTGATAGAATAGTACGGTTTCACCTTCTAAACATTTATGTAGTATTTAGTTTTATCTTACATGTTTCATTCGGGAGCTCCCACTTGTGATGATTATTATGTATTGTACCTATGCTGAAAGATTAACAAAGTAATCCACTGATCTGTTTAGTAGCTTTACAAAAATGGCATAAATTGAGGTGGTGCCAAACTTACGGAATGTTCATCTATCTCGTCGCTCATAATAAGCAACGAATCTGGTCTCCGCCTAGTAAATAACTCGGGAGGTAGCTCCTGACCAATTCAAATGCGGAGTGAAGTGCCACTACCGAACAATTCCCCAGCAGGAGAATTTGTAGTTGACACTTGAGCCTGTAGAATGAGAAAGAGAGAACATACTTAAAATATTACATGGTATGGGTAGATATTTTGATCTAAAAATTAAATTTCTTACTATATATGTATAACCATTTCTATACATCATCATTCATGAAAGCAAACTTCTGCAATTTTATAAAGTAAATTCATCGGACATCTTCACCAATGCACGATAATAAGATATGCGCGAATGTGAACCTAAAAAGAGAATGAAAGAGCTGAAGTTGCATCAAGTGGATTATAGAATTGTCTTCCTGAATGGTCTGACAACATGGTTAATAAAATTGTATGTTCTGCGCAAACTCAACAGCATGTTTGCAGACCTTAATTGATCTGGGATCTCCGGTGTACCTAAATACTGTTGTTACAACAGTATCTTTTCTTCTGTAGCTGACTGCATTGTAGATGTCGTGAAACCATGCTCCCCTTCTCCTGACTAAGCCGAGGCTTTAGCTGGCTGTTGCTACTGTTAGACACATCACGCGGTGCGCGATCGTTGGATGGCGAGAGTACTGCATGAGAAATACAAATGAAGAAAATCAAAATACCGACAGAGAAAAACAGTTGGTAGAAGAATGCTAGCCCCCATACCACTTTTATTTGTTATCTTATGAATCATAGGCTGCAGCACGTGGCGTTTTATAATCTGTCCACGGGAAGCACGACGAAAGACAAATCATGGCAAAATTTCAGCAACTTATTTTTTCTTGCAAGGGGTTCCAGTGACATCAGTGCCCCTTTTTTCTGTGTATACATCAAGATCAGTAGAAAAAATATTGAAAGAGTGCCATAGGAGGCCACATCAAAGTTTAAAAATCAATGGAACAATGAATAGATGCACAAATCAGAAGAGAGAGAAGGAGCAAGCCGTCACTGCAAAAGGAGCTCCAATCTATCCCCATCGACGCCTCGCAGCCTTCTCCATCCATCTGCTGCGCTCACCCGGCCGCTCATACTATGGGAAAGAGAGATTGGAAGGCACGGGATTAAAAGGGTCGAGAAGGGGAAGAGACCGGGGAAGGGGAGAAGATCTTGCAGTATTTTTAGGGTCAGTTGAATAAAAAGAAGTAATCTGAATTAAAAATATATGCGATTCTTTTCTGATCGGAAGATGGCTGTTCGGCTGGAGATTGGCTTATTTTGTAACAGAAATGCTGACATGTCATGTGTGATGATGTGGACAGTCTGCATGTTAATCAAGTAGTAGTCTGCATGTTAATCAAGTAGTGAGAGTGAACTTCTTAAGTATATAGGATATGTGAAGCTTCCAATCACACTTTGGGCTATTTGGTGGGCTCGACGAAAGGCTATCCACGTGGGCATTTTCCAGAGCCCTCAAGCAACACAAGCGTTCATCGAAAGATTCATTTGCTGATCTTGATGTGTTACAAGTAGAGAAACTTGTCGTTACCTCTGGAAAAAGAAATACCGTGACAACAGTCCGACCAAAGGCGCCACTAGCTGCGTCTGTGAAAATACATGTAGACGCCAGCGTTCATAGGAACAGGGGAGGCGCGTGCGGCGGCAGCGATGTATCGCAACGAACATGGCTCATACTTGGGCAGTTCTTCACTTGTCATCACGGGTGTTCACGATCCAGCAATTCACGATCCAGCAATACTCGAAGCACTCGCCTATAGAGAGGTCCTGCCCTTGCTCTAGCCGAGGACCTTGTACTCCACAACATCATCATCGCAAGTGATTCAAGGCAGGTGGTGCAAGACATTAACAAGAACAATGCTAGTCACTATGGGTCTGTTATCAAGGAGATTAAGCTGAGGGCAGATAGCTTCAATTGTAAATTTATTTTTGCAGGTCGTGCCGCTAATGCCGAAGCTCATTGTTTAGCTAGATACTCGTGTTCACTTGATCAGGGGCGCCACATTTGGCTGGTCCAACCCCATGATCCAACTTTTATCCCACCTTATGTGGAATTCGATGGCGTCTACGCGGCTGGAGCGTTCGGTCAGGGAGGTTTTCTACCCCCATGGATGACGGTGTGATCTCCGGTTAGGATCTGCCTCATCATAGGCTGGACAGATTTATTTATTTTTTAGTTGTAAAACAATTTTTATTTTGTATTTTTCGGACGGGTGGACTTATGGGCTGTGTGCATCGTACTATGCAGAGGCCGGGCATTCTTTCGATGCGTTTGTATCACCTCGATATATCAATTAAATGAAATGTCCTTTATTGAAAAAAATGTGAAATTTGATGAATAAAATGGACTTTACCCTTCAAAAAAAAAGCTAGCTACCGTGCACCCCTAAAAAAAAGCTAGGTACTCCCTCCGTTCGGAAAAGTTTGTCCCTTAAAGTATTGTATCTAGCGCCAAGTTAGTGCTAGATACATCTATTTGAGGAACAAGTTTAGGGCAGGCTTTTTCGGACGGAGATAGTATCATTCTGTTTCTCACAAAACAAAAGAAAATTGCCTAAAAAAAGTGATTCCTGTATCCAACCCTTTATTTCTTCACCTGGAAGAAAGAAAAGCGATTCCTGTATCCAACCCTTTATTTTTTATGTTTTATTTGTGTATCGAAAAAATTTGTTTCCTTTTTTGTGTGTGCGGGAGAACACTTTCTTTCTTCACCTGGAAGAAAGAAAAAGAAAGGGAAGCGATTCCTGTATTAGCTATGCTAGCGAGACGTACGCTGCAGTCCATCGCTTGCCTGTTCTCTTAATAAAACCTAGCTAGCTCTCTGCTTGACCGGCGGCGACGCCGTACCTTTCAGCGCCATCCATGGCGTCAGTCGAGTGGTCCGATCTCCCTCACGATCTCCTCCGCGTGGTCGGCGCCAAGGTCCCCGGCTCGCTCCACCGCATCCGCTTCGCCGCCGTATGCAGGTCATGGCGAGCAGCTGCGCCGCCCGCCGTCCCGTGGCTCCTCTTCTCCGGTCAATCGCCGACGACAGGGAAATCAGGTGCCTGCACTGCCCCGAGGATGGCATGGTCTTGCGCATTCCGCTCCCAAGCCAGTTGATTGGCAATTGTTCCGAATTTGTGGGAGCTTACGAGGGCGGTTGGGTGGCTGCGCTTGGCCACAAGATGCGGCTTGCGGTCTTCAACCTCTTGTCTGGCGCCCACGTGCCGCTCCCCGCAGAGGTCGTGATTGGTTTTATCCGAAAGGTTGTCTTCTCTGAATCCCCCACCTCAAGCGGCAGCATTCTTGCGGCCATCACACATGGATATGACGTCGCCCTCTGCAGGATTGCTTGTCCGGACGGTGGGTGGACGGTGAAATACCTTCATCAACTGAGGCCACTAGACATCGTATTTTCCAATGGGCAGTTATATGGCCTCACCATCTGCATGAACCCAGGGCCGGCCCTATGTTTCGGAGGGCCCTAGGGCGAACTCGACGACGTGGGCCCATAAGTCGTAACACTATATGATTGATACGTAACCAAATATATGTATGTATGTATGTGTGCTTGATACCTAATATATATGATTGATACCTAATATATATATAGTATTACTATTCATCATCCAGGGGGCAGAATAAATTATTCTTCACCTGAGGTAATCTTACGATCGCTTCCTAAATAAATTACGTTTATAATATAAATAGTTACATGCATATTAATTCAATATGTAAATTTTGGTATAAAAAAAAATAAAATTATAGGTTATAAGACCAGAAAAATCACATTTTATGTATATTTTACACTATGTTCTTATATTCGTAATTTTACGTAACATAAAATATTTTTTACGGCAAGTACATATTTTCTTACATCCTCTTTTTATGTATGAAATAAGATAAAATTTACGAAACGTAAAAATATATTGCATTGATGTCAAAATAGAGACGAGGTAAAGAATAACTATTCATCAACCTGAGTGACGAATAGCGCGATATATATAGTGTTACTATTCATTTGCAATATATAAAACTATATATATATATATATAAAACTTCATTTGCAATATATTAAAAATAAACTTTCGACCATGCATCTTTAATTTGAGATGTCTAATAATAATTGTTGGACAATGACTAAAATTATGGAGAAAATAGAATGCAAAGAATTAGAAATTTATACACCAGGACACTGAAAATTGAGGATGCATGAATACATACTTGTGAAACACTGGATAATAAACTCACGGTTGCGATCTCGAGGATGGCGGGGCGGGACGTCAGGGCCATGGCAGCGCAAGGGCGCCATGAATAGATTGCAGTACCACACATTCCCCCCTCCAAAGCAGTGACTCGCAATCCCAAATCCTAGATCTAACAAAACATGATGACATCGATAAATCTTTGAACACACACATTCCAATTTGTCATCCAAAGAAGACTACTCCCTCCGTTCCTAAATATAAGTTTTTTTAGATATTCCAACAAGTGACTACATACAAAGCGAAATGAGTGAATCTACATTTTAAAATATGTCTACATAGATCCGTATGTTGTAATCCATTTGAATCTCTAAAAAGACTTATATTTAGGAACGGAGGGAGTATCATTTTCCTTCTGAACCACGGACTTTATGGCGGCATGTTAACGCCCAACAGTTTGCAATTTAGGGAAACAGGCTTCTAGTAAAAGACAGACATCGAAAACCTAGAAGTTAATCCAAACGTGAACGTGAAGGAGGTTGGTGCTTACTTGAAGTTGAGGTACTGGCCGAAGGGTCGCCGGCAAGGCCGCATGGTGGCGGCGCAAGAGCAGGCTGACGAAGGATCCCTAGCGACGACCGATGCTTGACGAAGAGAAGAAAGCAGGAAGCGATGCGATTGATGTGGGCGGCAGGCCGGCGGTCCGACGCTTCATCTAGCGCTAGTAATAATCAGCCAAGGCAATTGGGCCTTAACCCATCTCTTTCGTTTTCTCCCTTGGTTTTGCCAATCTAGTATTTGTTTGCTGGGCTATATATGCAATACCAGATCATGGGCCCCCTCCAGGCCTGGGCCCTAGGCGGTCGCCCCTCTGGCCATACCCCAGGGCCGGCCCTGCATGAACCTGATAAAGTTCGAAATACATGTGGAACAAGACGGTTAATCACCTTCCAACCCCACCGGCTGCCTGTCCGATTGAGTAGCGCGCGGCCCTACTGTGTGCCCGAACAACGTCATTGAGCTGCATGGCAAGTTGGCGATGGTGGTCATGTACTATAGCCCATCGCATGCCACCTTCGACGAGCCTTTCTTCATGGTCTTTGTGCTTGCTGACGACTCGAGGGCCAGAGTATGCTCACAGGTGGGAGAAGGTAACAAGCTTGGGTGAATACGCATTATTTTTAGGGGAAACATGGTCCAAGACGGTGTATGTGCCGGAATCTTGGAGTGACAAGGTGCAAAGAAGTTGCATCTACACCCATGTTCGAATGTGCTCAACAAGGCCGGACGACAATGGTAAACATGTATATCCTATGCAGTATGAAAACCGTGACAATGTCATGTGGCGGATCAAATCACCGGTATCTTATGTAGTTGATCGCTCTGGCATGTGGGTTCTCCCTCTGAATATCTAGTTGTCTGGCTAGCATGGCATATGTAGCTTTATATTATCCCTAACGTATAAAGTAAACCTTTACCATGAATGAGACCACAAAGATTATAGACATAACTACAGTATAAACAAAGTCATATTTTAATATGGGTATATATATGTTAAAATAGACGACACAAAAATATTGTGTTGTGGCATCTCTAGGATGGTTGGAATATTGTGTTGATCATGACATACATATATTATGAGCTATTCATTCTTTGCTTGCTTCTGTCCCTTTGATATCTTAGCTAGCATGTGTTTTGACTTTTGACAATGCATTTGGCTTATGTCCCTTCTGATTCCTAGTCGATCACCAGATCTATTATCCAAGTTCTCCTGAAGTACAAAGAACCTCAAACATAAGAAAAATTACATCAAGTTCACCGGAAAACAATTATCCTTGCTTTGGGACTGGATGCAACCCTACCTCATGTATTCCTTCTAGATGCTCTATGCTCACTCCAACATGATGAACATTGCGAATCTGTCTAGCTTACTTTGCCGGCCTAGCTTGCATATGGCCACATAAGGGACCACACTGGCTATAGGACAAGCCATTGATGCCTCTTCCAAACTGCACGCACATAGCTACCTAATTCACTGTGCACTCACCTTCACACGAATTACAACAATTTCTATCCATCGTGGTTGGCTGCAGAGGAGGAGGTGATGCAGGAGGCTGTTGGGTGGCAAACTGTGATAAGCTCCGAGCTCAGTCATAACATCGAGAACATCAACCACCAGCTAATGCACACACAAGGGCTCTTCATGCTCAAAGATCCAGGCCATCCTCCTTCCTCGCTCACGTTCTGTGCCCTATGAGGCTGGCATGCGATGCCACTTATTCCATCGATATGCCAACCGCTGTCGTGTGATCTTCTCTTGATGCGCCTACATGCTAGTTGCCTGCTTCCGCTAATATGCCAACCCTAGCTCATACTTCAACCCTGCCATCTTTGACTCCGGCCACTGATGGAGCTAGGAAAACTTAATGAGGGGAGCTAAGTGTTGTCAAATCATGTTGGGGAGGGCCAAAACCAACCAAACCATCATAATATACCACATTTAGCATCAACCATGGTTTTGTGTACCGCCCGAGAAATTAGGATAATGGGTGTTATCCATGTTTCTCGCCGCCCCACGAGAAACACGCGTAACGAGTAAAAAAATCATTTTTTTAACTTAGACGCTCAAAGTGCAGATAAATATTGTGGCATCTCAGTTACATTAGCGTGTGTACCAGTAGTCTCAAGATCAACTTTGTTAGTTAGATGCAAGCTAATATACTACGGACATCAAGACTGCCCATATGTACTGGACAATATAGTAAGAGCCCTTATCATAAGTCAAGATACCAACAGGGCATCTACTTGATATACTAGGGATCAAATACTCCTTATTATCACTATCACAGAGAACCTAGCACATACAGATACGAGCATAGCTCGATAACTGAAAAAAATTCATCACCACTAACACCAATACAAGGCAAAATAATCACAGGGGCATTTAACTTTACAATACAAAACCAAATATAAATGACGCCAAGATTCCGTGAGAGCTGAAACTAAGTGGATCAATTCATATGAGTGATCCTCAACATAGCCTAATTGAAACTAATATTAGGTTGGTAGACGGTCTATTTCAAAATTCGAGAGGTACTGAGTTCGAGCACTCGTTGGTTGCACGTACGTCTGTCCGAGGGCGCGGGAGTGGAGAGGCCGGATACCAACCAGTAATTAGAGCTCTTATGTAGCACTCGATACTGGTTCGAGGTTGTCTTATAGGCCTAATTATGGCAAGAAATTAGATTGAAATTTAATTACAGATTTCGTCCTGAATATGTGTGGTATTTCTTGATAACGAGATCACTTCCCTAACTTTTTTCACATTAATGGAAACTCCCCTAACTTTCTTCATCATCCACCGTGTCCACCGCGTCTGTGCGGCCCCATCGCTGGCTACCTGGGGCGCGCTGCCTGCGGCCACGTCGCTGGCTGCATCAGGCCGGCTGCCTCGGCCTTGCCGGTTACCTTGGGCCGGCTGCGTCGGACTCGCCGGCTTCATCTTGAACTCCACCGCCACCCTCATCCACCAAGCGGCGTCCCGAACCTCGTGCGCGATCGGATGGATCACCCGCCCACCGCCGCGATACGCGTCATCTACGCCGTGCGACCGAACTGGCCTGTCGGTTGCGCGCGCCTCCAAAAATCACGTGAAGATTGTCCCGAGTACAACGCGCCTCTCCACCAATCAAGCAACGGGCTGCTGCTGCGTCACCCCGTCGGGCAGCAGCATCGCCGCCCCGTGGTTCTCTCTGCGAGTGCACCGATCCACGTCACCATTGTGTCGCCCCTTCGAGCCGTAGTGCCGCGGCCCGCGGTCCATCACCGTCCTCGTGGCTGCGCCGATCCTCGCGCTACCGCTGCGTTGCCCCGTCGGGCCATAGCGAGCGTGACACGTGATCTGCGCCCCCGCCCGAGGCCGTCCCCGCGGTTGCACTGACCCGTGCTTCGCCATTTTCCCGCCCCTTGGGTTATGGCGCCGCGGCCCGTGGTCCTTGCCACCTCCCTGAGGTCTTCCCGCCGTCGCCCTGACCTGCCCGCCGCCGCTGCGTCGCCCCTTCGGGCCGTAGCGCGGTGGCCCGCGGTCCACTCTGCCGTCACCGCGTGTCGACCTTCCATGGTATGCACCGCGCTGTCTCCCTCGGTGCGGGAGCACCAACGTCCGCGCCGGTCTTCGTCATACCGTAGGAGTGCTTTGGGTGTACCAAACGTCACAACGTAACTGGGTGACTATAAAGGTGCACTACGGGTATCTCCGAAAGTGTCTGTTTGGTTGGCACGAATCGAGACTGGGATTTGTCACTCCGTGTAAACGGAGAGGTATCTCTGGGCCCACTCGGTAGGACATCATCATAATGTGCACAATGTGATCAAGGAGTTGATCACGGGATGATGTGTTACGGAACGAGTAAAGAGACTTGCCGGTAACGAGATTGAACAAGGTATCGGGATACCGACGATCGAATCTCGGGCAAGTATCGTACCGCTAGACAAAGGGAATTGTATACGGGATTGATTAAGTCCTTGACATCGTGGTTCATCCGATGAGATCATCGTGGAACATGTGGGAGCCAACATGGGTATCCAGATCCCGCTGTTGGTTATTGACCGGAGAGTCATCTCGGTCATGTCTGCATGTCTCCCGAACCCGTAGGGTCTACACACTTAAGGTTCGGTGACGCTAGGGTTATAGAGATATTAGTATGCGGTAACCCGAAAGTTGTTCGGAGTCCCGGATGAGATCCCGACGTCACGAGGAGTTCCGGAATGGTCCGGAGGTAAAGAATTATATATAGGAAGTGCTATTTCGGCCATCGGGACAAGTTTCGGGGTCACCGGTATTGTACCGGGACCACCGGAAGGGTCCCGGGGGTCCACCGGGTGGGGCCACCTGCCCCGGGGGGCCACATGGGCTGTAGGGGGTGCGCCTTGGCCTGTATGGGCCAAGGGCACCAGCCCCAAGAGGCCCATGCGCCAAGAGATGAGGGAAAGGAAGAGTCCTAAAGGGGGAAGGCACCTCCGAGGTGCCTTGGGGAGGATGGACTCTCCCTGGCCGCACCCTTCCTTGGAGGAAGGGCCAAGGCTGCGCCCCCCCTCTCCCTTGGCCCTATATATAGTGGGGGAAGGGAGGGCAGCACACCTAAGCCCTGGCGCCTCCCTCTCCCTCCCATGACACATCTCCCTCCTCCCGCAGCGCTTGGCGAAGCCCTGTTGGAATCCCGCTACTTCCACCACCACGCCGTCGTGCTGCTGGATCTCCATCAACCTCTCCTCCCCCCTTGCTGGATCAAGAAGGAGGAGACGTCGCTGCTCCGTACGTGTGTTGAACGCGGAGGTGCCGTCCGTTCGGCGCTAGGATCATCGGTGATTTGGATCACGACGAGTACGACTCCATCAACCCCGTTCTCTTGAACGCTTCCGCGCGCGATCTACAAGGGTATGTAGATCCACTCCTCCCTCGTTGCTAGATGACTCCATAGATAGATCTTGGTGACACGTAGGAAAATTTTGAATTTATGCTACGTTCCCCAACAGTGGCATCATGAGCTAGGTCTATGCGTAGTTTCTATGCACGAGTAGAACACAAAGTAGTTGTGGGCGTTGATTTTGTTCAATATGCTTGCCGTTACTAGTCTTATCTTGATTCGGCGGCATCGTGGGATGAAGCGGCCCGGACCGACCTTACACGTACTCTTACGTGAGATGGTTCCACCACTGACATGCACTAGTTGCATAAGGTGGCTAGCGGGTGTCTGTCTCTCCCACTTTAGTCGGATCGGATTCGATGAACAGGGTCCTTATGAAGGGTAAATAGCAATTGGCATATCACGTTGTGGTTTTTGCGTAGGTAAGAAACGTTCTTGCTAGAAACCCATAGCAGCCACGTAAAACATGCAAACAACAATTAGAGGACGTCTAACTTGTTTTTGCAGGGTATGCTATGTGATGTGATATGGCCAAGAAGAATGTGATGAATGATATGTGATGTATGAGATTGATCATGTTCTTGTAATAGGAATCACGACTTGCATGTCGATGAGTATGACAACCGGCAGGAGCCATAGGAGTTGTCTTTATTTATTTATGACCTGCGTGTCAACATAAACATCATGTAATTACTTTACTTTATTGCTAACCGTTAGCTGTAGTAGTAGAAGTAATAGTTGGCGAGGCAACTTCATGGAGACACGATGATGGAGATCATGATGATGGAGATCATGGTGTCATGCCGGTGACGACAATGATCATGGAGCCCCGAAGATGGAGATCAAAAGGAGCAAAGTGATGATGGCCATATCATGTCACTATTTGATTGCATGTGATGTTTATCATGTTTTGCATCTTGTTTACTTAGAACGACGGTAGTAAATAAGATGATCCCTCATAATAATTTCAAGAAAGTGTTCCCCCTAACTGTGCACCGTTGCGACAGTTCGTTGTTTCGAATCACCACGTGATGATCGGGTGTGATAGATTCTAACGTTCACATACAACGGGTGTAAGACAGATTTACACATGCGAAACACTTAGGTTAACTTGACGAGCCTAGCATGTACAGACATGGCCTCGGAACACAAGAGACCGAAAGGTCGAGCATGAGTCGTATAGAAGATACGATCAACATGAAGATGTTCACCGATGTTGACTAGTCCGTCTCACGTGATGATCGGACATGACCTAGTTGACTCGGATCATGTAATCACTTAGATGACTAGAGGGATGTCTATCTGAGTGGGAGTTCATAAGATGAACTTAATTATCCTGAACATAGTCAAAAGGTCTTCGCAAATTATGTTGTAGCTTGCGCTTCAGTTCTACTGTTTAGTTATGTTCCTAGAGAAAATTTAGTTGAAAGTTGATAGTAGCAATTATGCGGACTAGGTCCGTAAACTGAGGATTGTCCTCATTGCTTCATAGAAGGCTTATGTCCTTAATGCACCGCTCAGTATGCTGAACCTCGAACGTTGTCTGTGGATGTTGCGAACATCTGACATACACATTTTGATAACTACGTGATAGTTCAGTTAAACGGTTTAGAGTTGAGGCACCGAAGACGTTTTGAAACGTCACGAAACATATGAGATGTTTCGAGGGCTGAAATTGGGATTTCAGGCTCGTGCCCACGTCAAGAGGTATAAGACCTCCGACGATTTTCTTAGCCTGCAAACTAAGGGAGAAAAGCTCAATTGTTGAACTTGTGCTCAGATTGTCTGAGTACAACAATCGCTTGAATCGAGTGGGAGTTGATCTTCCAGATGAAATAGTGATGGTTCTCCGAAGTCATTACCACCAAGCTGCTTGAGCTTCGTGATGAACTATAATATATCAGGGACATATATGATGATCCTTGAGATATTCGCGATGTTTGACACCACAAAAGTAGAGATCAAGAAGGAGCATCAATTGTTGATGGTTGGTGAAACTACTAGTTTCAAGAAGGGCAAGGGCAAAAAGGGATGCTTGATAAAACGGCAATTCAGCTGCTGCTCTAGTGAAGAAACCCAAGGTTGAACCCAAACCCGAGACTAAGTGCTTCTGTAATAAGGGGAACAGCCACTGGAGCAGAATTACCCTAGATACTTGGTAGATGAGAAGGCTGGCAAGGTCGATAGAAGTATATTGGATATACATTGTGTTGATGTGTACTTTACTAGTACTCCTAGTAGCACCAGGGTATTAGATACCGGTTCGGTTGCTAAGTGTTAGTAACTCGAAATAAAAGCTACGGAATAAACGGAGACTAGCTAAAGGTGAGCTGACGATATGTGTTGGAAGTGTTTCCAATGTTGATATGATCAAGCATCGCACGCTCCCTCTACCATTGAGATTGGTGTTTGCGTTGAGCATAGACATGATTGGATTATGTCTATCGCAATACGGTTATTCATTTAAAGAGAATAATGGTTACTCTGTTTATTTGAATAATACCTTCAATGGTCTTACACCTGAAATGAATGGTTTATTGAATCTCGATCGTAGTGATACACATGTTCATGCCAAAAGATAGTAATGATAGTACCACCTGCTTGTGGCACTGCCACGTAAGTCATATCGGTATAAAACGCATGAAGAAGCTCCATGTTGATGGATCTTTGGGCTCACTCGTTTTTGAAAAGTTTGAGACATGCGAACCATGTCTATTGGTGTATATGCATGAAGAAACTCCATGCAAATGGACCGTTTTGACACACTTGATTTTGAATCACTTGAGACATGCAAATCATACCACATGGGCAAGATGACTGAAAGCCTCGTTTTCAGTAAAATGGAACTAGAAAGCAACTTGTTGGAAGTAATACATTTTGATGTGTGCAATCCAATGAGTGCTGAGGCATGTAGTGGATATCGTTATGTTCTTACTTCACAGATGATTTCAGTAGATGTTGAGTATATTTACTTGATAAATCACGAGTCTGAATTATTGAAAGGTTCAAGTAATTTCAGGGTGAAGTTGAAAGATCGTCGTGACAAGAGGATAAAATATCTATGATATGATCATAGAGATGAATATCTGAATTACGAGTTTGGCACAGAATTAAGACATTGTGGAAATTGTTTCACAACTAATACAGCCTGGAACACCATAGTGTGATGGTGTGTCCGAACATCATAACTGCACCCTATTGGATATGATGCATACCATGATGCCTCTTATCGAATTACCACGATAGTTTATGGGTTAGGCATTAGAGACAACCACATTCACTTTAAAAGGGGCACCACGTAAT
Organism: Triticum urartu; assembly: GCF_003073215.2. Classification (NCBI taxonomy): domain Eukaryota; kingdom Viridiplantae; phylum Streptophyta; class Magnoliopsida; order Poales; family Poaceae; genus Triticum; species Triticum urartu. Next base: position 571,638,265 of record NC_053027.1, on the reverse strand, counting down.
TCCGATGAGATGACACCGTATGAACTATGGTTTAGAGAAACCTAAGCTGTCATTTCTTAAAAGTTTGGGGCTGCGACGCTTATGTGAAAAGGTTTCAGGTTGATAAGCTCGAACCCAAAGCGGATAAATGCATCTTCATAGGACACCCAAAACAGTTGGGTATACCTCCTGTCTCAGATCCGAAAGCAATAAGGGATTGTTTCTAGAATCAGGTCCTTTCTCGAGGAAAAGTTTCTCTCGAAAGAATTGAGTGGGAGGATGGTGGAGACTTGATGAGGTTATTGAACCGTCTCTTCAACTAGTGTGTGACAGGGCACAGGAAGTTGTTCCTGTGGCACCTACACCAATTGAAGTGGAAGCTTATGATAGTGATCATGAAACTTCAGATCAAGTCACTACCAAACCTCGTGGGATGACAAGGATGCGTACTACTTCAGAGTGGTACGTAATCCTGTCTTGAAAGTCATGTTGCTAGACAACAATGAACCTACGAGCTATGGAGAAGCGATGGTGGGCCCAGATTCCGATGAATGGCTCGAGGCCATAAAATCCGAGAGAGGATCCATGTATGAAAACAAAGTGAAGACTTTGGCAGAACGGCTCGATGGTCGTAAGGCTATTGAGTACAGATGGATTTTAAAAGGAAGACGGACAATGATGGTAAATGTCACCATTAAGAAAGCTCGACTTGTCGTTAAGATGTTTTCCGATAAGTTCAAGGAGTTGACTACGATGAGACTTTCTCACTCGTAGCGATGCTAAGAGTCTATTGGAATTATATTAGCAATTACTGCATTATTTATGAAATTTTGCAGATAGGATATCAAAACATTGTTTCCTCGACGATTTTTGAGGAAAGGTTGTATGTGATACAACCGGAAGGTTTTGTTAATCCTGAAAGATGCTAATAAGTATGCAAAGCTCCAGCAATCCTTCTAAGGACTGGAGTAAGCATCTCGGAGTTGGAATGTATGCTTTGATAAGATGATCAAAGTTTTGGGTGTATACAAAGTTTATGAGAAACTTGTATTTCCAAAGAAGTGAGTGGGAGCACTATAGAATTTCTGATGAATATATGTTGTTGACATGTTGTTAATCAGAAATGACGTAGAATTTCTGGAAAGCATATAGGGTCATCTGAAAGGTGTTTTTCAATGGAAAACCTGGATTGAGCTACTTGAACATTAAGCATCAAGATCTATGAGGATAGATCAAAAAACGCTTAATGGTACTTTCAAATGAGCACATACCTTGACATGATCTTGAAGGTGTTCAAGATGGATCAGTCAAAGAAGGAGTTCTTGCCTGAGTTGTAAGGTATGAAGTTAAGACTTAAAGCTCGACCACGGCAGAATAGAGAGAAAGGACGAAGGTCATCCCCTATGCTTAAGACATAGGCTCTACAGTATGCTATGCTATGTACCGCACCTGAAATGTGCCTTGCCATGAGTCAGTCAAGGGGTACAAGAGTGATCTAAGAATGGATCACAGGACAGCGGTCAAAGTTATCCTTAGTAACTTGTGGACTAAGGAATTTTCTCGATTATGGAGGTGGTAAAAGAGTTCGTCGTAAAGGGTTATGCCGATGCAAACTTTGACACTAATCCAGATTATTCTGAGTAGTAAACTGGATTCGTATAGTAGAACAGTTATTTGGAATAGCTCCAAATAGAACGTGGTAGCTGCATCTAGGAGATGACATAGAGATTTACGAAGTACATACGGATCTGAAAGATTCAGACCCGTTGACTATAACATCTCTCACAAGCATAACATGATCAAACCCAGAACTCATCGAGTGTTAATCACATGGTAATGTGAACTAGATTATTGACTCTAGTAAACTCTTTGGGTGTTAGTCACATGGGGATGCGACCTTGAGTGTTAATCACATATCGATGTGAACTGGATTATTGACTCTAGTGCAAGTGGGAGACTGTTGGAAATATGCCCTAGAGGCAATAATAAATTGATTATTATTATATTTCCTTGTTCATGATAATCGTTTATTATCCATGCTATAATTGTATTGATAGGAAACTCAGATACATGTGTGGATACATAGACAACACCATGTCCCTAGTAAGCCTCTAGTTGACTAGCTCGTTGATCAATAGATGGTTACGGTTTCCTGACCATGGACATTGGATGTCATTGATAACGGGATCACATCATTAGGAGAATGATGTGATGGACATGACCCAATCCTAAGCCTAGCACAAGATCATGTAGTTCGTATGCTAAAGCTTTTCTAATGTCAAGTATCATTTCCTTAGACCATGAGATTGTGCAACTCCCGGATACCGTAGGAGTGCTTTGGGTGTGCCAAACGTCACAACGTAACTGGGTGGCTATAAAGGTACACTACAGGTATCTCCAAAAGTGTCTGTTGGGTTGGCACGAATCGAGACTGGGATTTGTCACTCCGTGTAAACGGAGAGGTATCTCTGGGCCCACTCGGTAGGACATCATCATAATGTGCACAATGTAATCAAGGAGTTGATCACGGGATGATGTGTTACGGAACGAGTAAAGAGACTTGCCGGTAACGAGATTGAACAAGGTATCGGGATACCGACGATCGAATCTCGGGCAAGTATCGTACCGCTAGACAAAGGGAATTGTATACGGGATTGATTAAGTCCTTGACATCGTGGTTCATCTGATGAGATCATCGTGGAACATGTGGGAGCCAACATGGGTATCCAGATCCCGCTGTTGGTTATTGACCGGAGAGTCATCTCGGTCATGTCTGCATGGTTCCCGAACCCGTAGGGTCTACACACTTAAGATTCGGTGACGCTAGGGTTATAGAGATATTAGTATGCGGTAACCCGAAAGTTGTTCGGAGTCCCGGATGAGATCCCGGACGTCACGAGGAGTTCCGGAATGGTACGGAGGTAAAGAATTATATATAGGAAGTGCTATTTCGGCCATCGGGACAAGTTTCGGGGTCAGCGGTATTGTACCGGGACCACCGGAAGGGTCCCGGGGGTCCACCGGGTGGGGCCACCTGCCCCGGGGGGCCACATGGGCTGTAGGGGTGTGCGCCTTGGCCTGTATGGGCCAAGGGCACCAGCCCCAATAGGCCCATGCGCCAAGAGATGAGGGAAGGGAAGAGTCCTAAAGGGGGAAGGCACCTCCGAGGTGCCTTGGGGAGGAGGGACTCCTCCCTTGGCCGCACCCTTCCTTGGAGGAAGGGCCAAGGCTGCGCCCCCCCCTCTCTCTTGGTCCTATATATAGTGGGGGAAGGGAGGGCAGCAACACACGAGCCCTGGCGCCTCCCTCTCCCTCCCATGACACATCTCCCTTCTCCTACAGCGCTTGGCGAAGCCCTGTTGGAATCCCGCTACTTCCACCATCACGCCGTCGTGCTGCTGGATCTCCATCAACCTCTCCTCCCCCTTGCTGGATCAAGAAGGAGGAGACGTCGCTGCTCCGTACGTGTGTTGAACGCGGAGGTGCCGTCCGTTCGGCGCTAGGATCATCGGTGATTTGGATCACGACGAGTACGACTCCATCAACCCCGTTCTCTTGAACGCTTCCGCACGCGATCTACAAGGGTATGTAGATCCACTCCTCCCTCGTTGCTAGATGACTCCATAGATAGATCTTGGTGACACGTAGGAAAATTTTGAATTTATGCTACGTTTCCCAACACCTTCCTCCATGACGTGTCCCCGGGCCTGGCAAGCCTGGTGCGGCGCTTCATCAACTTCGTCTTCGTCTGTCTACGCATGCCCGGTGTTGGCTACACCGATGCATGCCTTCATCTACGACATGTCCACGAGCTTGGCAAACCCGGCGTGACGCCTCGTCAACATCGTCTTCTCCACGACGCACCACTACTTTGACACCAATGCGCCCATGACTAACTCGGCGCCTCCTTGCGCCCGCGGCAACACGGCGACTTCCTCGACACCGGCTACCCTGACTCGACATCGACCACGGCGTTCTGCGCACGGCTACCTCGACTATGGCTACACCATCCTACGCTCTCGGCTACATCGACATCGGCACAAAGGGTTATCATCCGCTTGAGCAACTCGTCGGCTTCCTCTACAGTCAACGCATCCGCGGCACGACACCGTCCACGACGCTCCTGCTACGACTGCGCGCGCGGGGGGTGGGGGGGGGGTCATCCCATCGACTGCTATTCTCTCCAGTCTGACCGTCTGCGACACTCCTGTTGTTCGCAACGCTACCATTATGACTGCGGGGCCATGTTAGAGATATATTTTGGTTACATATGTTTGGTAGTCTAGAATTAGTAATCCGTCTCCTACCTTATCTCTAGGAGAGTCGTCTTGCCCTCCATGTCTTGTACTCAATATATACTCCTTCTCGAGGCTCAATAATACATCCATCATATTCCGCAACAATCCCTCTCTATCCCTTCTAACAGTAACTAGTCATTGGTGTAATGGAAAATTCTGGATGTGGGCGTGGCCCTTGCTAGCCCCCTACCTCCCATCTCCAGTCAAATTTTATATTTTTTCCTCATTATACCCATTCATTTTTTTCTGAAAACAGTGACCGGGAAAAATGGTGGAAGCTCTACTCCTTACATACTGAAAAGGAGTATTGCCAAACACGTGCATTCATGCTAGTACTCTATTTTTTGCATGTTTTTTCCACTAATGGTGATCTGCCTATAAAAATATATTCAAGGAGAAATCTAGCGAGCGAACGTCACAGCCCGGTGTTACGGAGCGACGTGCTCCACTCTCACAATCAGCCAACCACAGACCACACCTGGCAAAATTTCGTGTTTTGACCTTTTTCTGATACTTAATCAAGATCTGACCCTAGTTTGAAATTTTTTTGAGATCTGATCTTTTTGCTACCGTCATGGTCCATGGCGGTAGGGTGTAACAGCCTACCGCCAGAGACCTTGGCGGTAGGAAACAACCCTACCGCCAAACAGGCTGGCGGTAGCCTGTATAACCCTACCGCCAAGGTGCTCGGCGGTAGGTACGAGCACGCACTGTGTTCAACACTTAGCAAGAATTTGCGGTAGGGCATGCAACCCTACTGCCAGGGACCTTGGCGGTAGGCTGTTAGACCCTACCGCCATGTACCTTGGCGGTAGCAAAAGGGTCAGATCCCGAAATTTTTTCAGACTAGGGTCAGATCTCGATTAAGTATCAAAAAAGGATCAAAACAGGAAATTTAGCCACCACACATTAGTAATCCATGCGCTGATGTCATGTGTACGGGTGAACAGCATTGCATTTGTCGCGCTGTATCCCATCCGCGATGTAGTGAAGCTCATATTAGAAGGTTGACCTTTTTTGCAGTTGTAAAATGTTGACCGTAGTACCTTATACACTAGGAATAAAATCAAAAGTTTGATTAGCAGAATCAGTTTAGCTGCTTGTGTGTTTCACGTTAGTTACTTTGTATGTGGGCTGGAAGGCCATAGGGAAAAAAAATCAACTGAAACAAAATAAAATTTCACGTAACAGAAGAATAGCAAAAAAAGAACTCATGGACCGAATAGTCTCTGCGTAAATATAATTCAACTACATAGCTTTGAAGTTTATTAAATCTGTCGCATCTATTATATCAGTGGTGGTATAGATGATTAACATTCACCTTGCAAAGCAAGAGGACATGGCTGACAACAATATAGCATACTACTACTACTATCAATTTGGTTCCATCGCTTCCGGGTAGTGACAACAATGGCCAGTGTGGGTGCAAATGCATCTATGGGTATTCCAACCACGGGAAGCACATTCCCGCAAGCACTCCTCATTAACTGAGCAGACTTTTTTCATCTTTACACACCCAAGAATAGGTCCAAGGTCCACTGTACCTGCAGATCAGACACAACATTCCGACGCAGTTAAAATTGATGTATGGTTTGATTTTAAAAAATAGAAGAGGCAGACAAACAAAAGAAACTAATGAATACATAGGGAGAAAATATTTATGTATGCTCCTACATACCTGCTGCTTGGCAGGACAAGAAAGTGGCGGAGATGATGATAAGAGCTAGCAAGCACAATGCCCTTGTATTCTTCATAAGCCCCACCACTAGTAGTTGGCTATTAGTTTGCACTGGCTATTTTTACAGCTATGTCCCGTTTGCCAATGCTTATATAGACACGAGAAATTAATTGGGTGCACAATTTAATTGGGAACTGATAAATACATACAAAAGAATATCGTTTGGATAACTTGTTATTAATTGGCTATGAATGTTTGATATATCAAAGTAATGAGTTTGCCAAAGTAAGACATATACCGGAGCTAAATCAAGCTACATGTTTAATCTTTCGTAAACAGCCACCCGTTTTTCTTTCTAAATTTGGCTCCATATTTTTTACTATGGCCGATTACACGTAGCCTCCAAAATATATTTATATATTACCTGATATGTGTCGACTGTAACATGCAACAAAGCTGTCTATATTGAACTAAAAGAGCCAAACTTGATAGCATGATGATCGAACAAAATGTATAAGATATGTAATACCCAATAGGGGAAAACATTAACCTTTAGAAATGTGGCATGTAGCTCAATGCTAATTTTCGGGTATAGGCATTGTGGCTACACAGTCGGATCAGAGTCGATGATGACATGCTTGTGTTCCAATCACGACCAGTGTTACTACACAACCTACAGTTATGACATATATATTTGTAATGCCTCGTATCTGTATGCTTGTTTGAATTACCCAATGATGCAATGCAAATCTATCACTACTAGGGAAAAGCTTATAGGCAGACGCTTACTAGTAGCATAGGTTTACACCCCTCGCTATTGCTACTTACTAGTGGCGCGGGTTTATAACCCCCGCTGCTACTAAGTTGATAGTAGTAGCGAGGGTTATAAACCCGCGCTACTACTAAGTGATTTCCACCGTGCCTCTCGAGACCAGCCATAATAGTAGCGCGGGTTATAAACCCACTCTACTACTAAGTGGTCTCCATCATGCACCCGGGACATGCCATAGTAGTAGTGTTGGGTTAGCGTGGGGTATAAACCCAACGCTACTGCTAAGTGATCTCCTTGCTGCCGCCACCTCCGCCTCTCACCCCTCCTCCGCCTTTGTCTCTGTGTTTCTACTCCACTCTCCATGATTCCCCCAACCAACCCCATCGCTGCCGCCAACGCCGACGACCTCCTCTCCCCCATCCCCACCGCTGGCGCCCCCCACCTCACCAGCAACCACTGCCATGGACAGAGCCGCTGCCTCTCTCGGCGCCTGAAGCCCTAGCTCAGGCCGTCGCGACCCACCCGCTGCGTCCCACGTTCACGCGCGAGATCCGCCCCATGGCGATGCTCGATCCAGGCAGGCCCGAGGAAGGAGAGCAGTCGGCTCCCTTCCTCCTCTCCGGTGAGCCTGAGCGAGCACCCCCTCCCCCCATGACCACAAATCCACCCCCGGTTCCTCCATCCTCCCTCCACTTTCTGATGCTCTTGCCGCCCAGCCACGGAGTACCACCGCAACACCTAGTATGGCGCACCACGGCCACCCATTGCCGGTGACCTCCCACAGCTCCAACCCTGGCTGCCTCCTAGCGCACTGCAGCTTCACCAGCCTCCCCCTCCCCACCTCCTCCGCACCGCCGCTGGACCAGCGTGCCGCGTTGCCCTCAGATCCGGCTTCCAGGAGCTGCCACGGTCGTTTAGCAGGTAGCAGTGCGTGCATCATTGGCCGTGCGTGCAGTCCGCATCCCTTTCGCATGCCTGCACTATGGTTCCCTGGTGTAGTTCAATGTTTGGCTCCGCCTCCCCCTGTTTGCAGTTCCTTTCAATTCTTTTGCAGCTCACTGAATATATTTTTGCACTTCATTGTGAGAATCCATGGCGCTGGCCGCGCCGCACCTTTTCCTGCTTCTACGAAAAAGGGTTTCCCCCGCTTTGTATTACAAAGCAACCACCGATACATCCATCGATAGGGGCTGGGGCAGCACAGACAAGCCCAAAGAAAAACAGAGAAAAAAGAAAGAGAAACTAATTCCAATAACGGCAGATCAACGAACGAAGACGACCGGCGACCGCTGCACCCTCCAGAGAAGTACCACCACGCTCCCAGCACCCTGAAGCGCCACGTACCAAGCAACACTTTCAAGAAGGAGACGATGACGACGCTGCTGTTACCCAGACTAGTCCTAGGGTTTCCGCCGGTACGTGGAGGGCAGTGGGGGGAGGGTGTACTCGACGCCCTTCAGGAAGGTCCGGCGGCACCCACAGGCGTCGCCGCGCCGGGGCCAGACGAGCCGCTGGAGATTTCTCCCAACCCAAAACTCCCACCACCACCCCAGACGAATCATAGTGCACCGCCCATCACACCGCCCACCAACATGTGCCACCACGGTCACCGAATCAACTTCGTCGTCTCCCTGAGATCACCGACACGAGACCTGGAGGACGGGAGAAGAGCTAGAGGCCACGGGGGTATCCGCAACACCGCCAACGTGAGGGGACAACCACCGCCGCCGCGGAGCCGACTGGATGCACGGACAAGGGGCCTGCCAGGCGCCGAGGCCCGGCCGGACCCAAAAGGATCCGGACAGCCCCTGACGTCACGCTGTAGCTCGCCGGCCGACGAAGCCGCCACCGCCCACAGCCACCTCCTCCTCGCCACCAACCAAGGAACAGCGTCGCCGCGCACCAAGCCACCGGCCCGCCCAAGCCCAGATGGAGCCCGAAAGGGCCCAGATCCGGGCCGCCCAGGCGCCACCAGCACCGCCACGCCGTCCCGCGAACAACGGCCGCGCCGCCGCACCGAGGACCCCGAGGCCCGCCATCGAGCCGCACTGCTGCAGGCCGAGAAGCACCGCCGCCTTGAGGAGGCCCCCGCGCCTCCCCAAGTGCGCGCGGGGAAAGAACGGCCCGCCGGCGCCGGCGCGACGCGGGCAGGGCCCGGCGGACCTCGCTGGCGGCGGCGGGGGAAGAAGGACGGGGAGGTGGGGCCGGAGGAGAAGCGGATCCGGGGTCCGCCCGACGCCCGCGGGGGGGAGGGGGGGCGAGCGGACAGTGAGCGGGAGGAGGAGGGGGGAGGGGGAGGAGGGGGAGGAGAGGCGCGACGCACGGCCGGCGGCGGTGGCGGGGGGAGCGGCAGGAGGAACCCTAGTCGCCGCTAGCGGGGGAGCGGGGCATTTTGCTTTTGTTTGATTGTTTCGTTCTGAAATGTCCGTCCCTTTTCCTGCTTCTTCTCGTCTGAGGCGAGCACCAGCGGTACGTATCAGCCCTCTTCTCTATGGTGCTGGCTAGGTAAGAACTAAGAACTAGGGGTCTGTGGCAGCAGCTCATAGATTAGAATTAGATTTGATAATTGGAGATGGATTCCTGAACCAATTTGCAAATTCGTTGGTGATTTCAGTGCTTATACTTATTTGGTTTCTATGTTAGTTCCTTTGCTTAGCCAAATCAGTTAGGGATATAGACCATCCATGATGTTGCGAGGTGTTGATTGCCTTCTAGTAAAAATCTGGAGCGTTGGGTATCTCTGGTTGTAAACTGAATCTGGTTCAGTTAAAAACTGCACTGTCAAATCTGGACAGCCAGCTTCTAGGTGAAAAACGAGTTAGTTATTCTCAGAATTTCGAGTTGCCTCTATATGAAATCTGTAAAGCAAGTTCCAAGCTTTCCGTAGAGTATTTATTTGCGTCGTTTGGATGTATGGATTGAGAGCAGCCATCGTTTTAGTTTGCTGTCCCGAAAGTTAGTATCCTGAGCGCATTGTTTTCGTATGCCAGTTTACGGCATTGTAGAGGCTGTTTTAAAAAAAAGTTTCAATACGAATTCTGTAGAGGGTTTGTAGTAGATTGCAAGGCCGATTTCAGTTTCAGTTTGCTCCACGCGTGAAAGGTGGAGGAGCCTAGATTGCAAGGCCGATTTCAGTTTCAGTTTCGATCAAGCCTAGATTGCAAAGCCGATTTTAATCTAGGACTCTCCATGCAGCTCCTCAATAATTGTAGTCAATTGGTTGGACAGTCTTCTTGTTTTCATCATTTTTTCTAGTTATATACGTAGTTGGCTGGGATTATAATGCTATCTTTGCTTACTGTTAACTGTCCAAATTGATGTAGAAAGATAAACAGTTGTTGATCACTTCCACGATTGTCTGATAGAAACGTCAATTAGTAAGTGAAATAGACGTTTGCGCCTACTTGTATTTTATAGCAGTTTCTGGGACTGTGACATGTTGGTCATCCTTCTGTGATTGGTTATATATGGATTATATATGTTAGGCCTGTGGAAAAGGACTGAAGAATCCATAGCAAGAACTGAGAGGCTATATAATTTTGCAGGGGCGTACATGTTGGGGATTTCTTATTTGCGCGTCCATTCCTTAGTCGCCTTACGAGTTTGTCGTTTGTTCCACTTAAAATGTCCACAACTTCTTTGAACTTTCCAAGGCCACTTCCTTGTTGATGTGTCTGCGCCATATGATTGTAGAAAGCACCTGGGATATACTAAGCAGAGTGGTGCCTTAACAGCTTCTTGCATTTTGTTGCACTTGCATCTCAGCAATTACACTAAAATCTGGTTTCTCTGGTTGTGCTACTGACATGTCTTTATATTTCTTGGCAGATTAACATATTCAAGTCAAGATTGTTAGGTTTTGGAAAAAGTTGACGGCCGGCCAAGTTCCAGAGTGGAGAGGGTACGATTCAGGTTTTTTTTCCCACCTTGTACTAACCTGTATCATTGAGTTCTCCAAATATTCTGTCAACTGCTTCTGATGAAACTTATCTCGATTTCTTACCATGTTTACTGAACAAGAAGATAAAGAAACATTGCAATAATTGAACATTGCAATTGAGTGCCCATCTAATTGGTGTAAAAAATTGCACACTTGGCCTTGGCTACCAATTTTTTAACGTTGCATTGCTAATTCAATGTTTACAGTTACTATATAAACTACAAGTTGATGAAGAAGAAACTAAAACAATATGGGCAGCAGCTCCAACTGGGAGAGAAAGACCGTCGCCGTGTTCTCAAGGATTTCTCAAAGATGCTTGATGACCAGGTAATGCTAAGAGATGGATCTCTGCCAATTCATTACTTCATTCTCCCTGATCTGAGTTTAACCTGCAGAGTTTAGCTTTTGTGTGGTGTGGACAGTGCAGTGACAGGGGTTGCAGCCTTGTGGGGTCTAATACATGTTTCTTACTGCAGCTTTAAGCTTCGCTGTCATCTAACTCTTTCTAGTTAATTTTTGTTATCTGTCTTTGAACCTATAAAAATGGGTGATCTGTACACTTGTCATCTCCTACATGTGTTTCCTGAACATGCCTAAAGCTTTTATAAGAAATGCAGTTCTGAGCTCAGGCAATCGTAGGATGACTAGACACATACTACATATGATTTGAGATGTATATGTATGCTAATTGATGTTTCGAGGGGTGCTCATATACTTCCTTGGCAACATGGAAACTTTCACATTTGGTCTAGTTGTCTCTATGGGTTAGCGACTTAGCATACATGTTGTAATCAACTTTCACATTTGCTTCTCTGACAAGTACGGTCTACTTTCATTCATAGGTAGAAGATAGCAACAGAGTGGGAAGGTTTGTGCAGAGATCTTACCTCGAGGTTATCGCAGATGCGCACAATATGACACTGAATTGGCCAAAAATAGGGAGCTACAAGATGAACTTTTAAAGGTTGGTTCCATTTTCTGTATATGCCTTGTACACTCTTATATTCTCCCATGATTGAAGTCTGCAATGCTTATGGGACAATCTTTGTTTGTAGGTTAAGACCTCACTGTCTGCTTCAACGAAGAGATTTGAAGAGTTGCAAAAGGTAATTTTGGGGCAAATTTCCATTGCTGCAGGATAATGAGATGTTGAAGCGGCAGACTGAATCCATGACACCGAAGTGCAATTGCGGCAGATTATCTCTATTTTTCCTTTTCATTTTTCTTATTATTGGAGTGAGAACAGGTAGAATGAGGAACTGTGTGATAGTAGATACAACAACTGTAGTAGAAAGAAACTTATGTTTGCAATTGTTAATGACATATATACTTGCATGTTCTTTGAAGTGGTCAATCGTGAGTAGCAATGCATAATGATGGGGTTTTGGCTCATTTATTGGCTTCGGTGTCCAGTTAACCATGAAATAGGAGTCCATGTCAATTATGTATGCTCTTACTGGATGTGCTCTAATGCTGGTTTATTATAAATCTTGTATTTGTAATGATGTGTATTGGTTTATTTTTTAATTCCTAATAAGTTAGTAGTAGCGTGGGAAGGAAACTGAGCGCTACTAGTATATAGGATACTAGTAACGTTGGTTGTTTACCCACGCTACTACTATTTCATTAATAGTAGCGCGTGTACGTAATAGCAGTAGTGCGGGTTTAACCCACGCTACTACTAACTATTAGCTGTAGCGCGATACTAGGAGCGCGGGTACCCGCGCTGCTAGTAGTTATTTTACCCGCGCTGCTAGTAGCCTTTCTCCTAGTAGTGTATATACGGGATAGAGTACACGAGTTAGTGCATGATACAAGTATAAATAGTAGTGGCGTGGATTTTAGGCGACACGCCACCAGTAATGACATAGTGATGGTGTACCAAATATGTCAACACGCGTGGATGAAAAATGAGGCACCACCAATTAAAGACGTGGCTAGCATTTTCTACACTAGTGAGGCCACATCCTTCTAGTTCTGGATTGAAAGGTATTTGCGGTGGCAGGCACGGGTTAGGGTTGGGTTCGATTTGGGGTATTTTGCACTGGGGAAAGGTATTTTCCACTGAGGATTTTTTTCCAACGAACAGTCGAAAATTTCGCTCACGCGCGGAAACCTCGTGCCAGGTTTCTAACCTTCTGACGATTGACATGTGTCCACCTACACTGACACTTAATCTGAATGCGTATACCCTATCTACGTCGACACATTTTAGGTTGCTAAATACATAGCTATGTCGACTGAAAAACTGTTAAGGTCAACACATATGCCGACACATAGCACGTCATTAAGCAATTGCTGATAGACACGTTGTCGCTTTGTGGTTGCCGACACTTAGTATGTCAACAGTGATATACCTTTGCCGACACTTGATACGAAGACAAAAGTTAAAAGCTACGCTGACAGATAGTTTGTGAAGATTAGTTGATCTTTTTCCATAGAAGTGTGTCACCTAAGCTCTACCGTGGTGTAGTGTCGGTGCGCTCCGTGGCCGCCCTCTTTTCGGTCTCGGACAGCGCTTGCTTAAGGGTTGCCACCTCAGTCGTGGCCCCTAGGACACCAATAGCGATCCTGTCATTTTTTGCAACTGCATCTTTTTTAATATACTCCACAAGGTATTACTTACCTTCTTTTTCCTCGAGCTCCTTCTTGGCAAGGTCGAGCTCTCGCTCGGACCGCTCGAGGCTCTGCTGCAGCGCATCCACCTCCGCAGTCAGTGCGGCAGAGGCCAGCAGTGAAGGCTGCATACGCATATTGACTTAATTATGTTAGACTCCTGCGAATGTTATTAGATCCTCTATTCGGCTTTTCTTTCCGAACGCCAAACAGAGTATCAGGGGCTACTGTCTATGCGGTAATATTTTTACATATTTTTCATGTACCTCAAAGCCTGTTAGCAGGCTGACACCGGCTTCAGTCAGCCCGCTTTTAGCGGACTGAACCTTCTGGATCACCGCACTCATAATAGTGCGGTGCTCCTCGTCGATGGAGGCGCCGTTAAGCACCTCCAGCAAATTATCCGGTGCCTTCGGTTGGACAGAGGTCACCGGCGTCGTAGGCTTGCCCTTCTTACTAGTGGGCCGCCTGCCGGACTCCGGAACCATTGAAGGTTCCGGTGCGGTGTCCGGCCCAGGGCCGGACTTGGAGCCCTAGGGGTTTTTTTCCCCTTTGCGCCTAGAGTTCGGGAGGTCGCCTTGTGGCGCCTCCAGAACTACCTCCCCTTGGTTTGGAACCTTTTGGGACAACACCTCGGCGTCGTCCGTAGGGCGAGGGGAGGAGGCGGCCGGAAGTGAAGTGCTGTTCACATCCAACGAATCCAAGGAACCGCTCAACGATACGTCGAGCCGGGCCTTAGGCGAACTGCATAATTATATTCGGTGTAAGGATAAGCTGTGCAATAAAGGAACGCCATGAGTCATTCTGGTATCCGGATACTTACGATTTTGCCAGGGGCTTGGCCCTGTGCGGCTACTCCTCTTCGCCGTCGTCGGCGTTGGTGGAGTAGTCCGGAGGGAGGGTCCTTCCTTTCTTGGACCCTCCGGCTTCCCCAGTTGGGGCGGCCTTCCTTTTATTTTTTTCCCCCTGCTGGGGAAGAAACCTCTCTTTCCTCCTCCTCGTCTTCGTGGGAGGAGCGTGCCTCGGAGTCATCGGACGATGAGTTCGACTCCACCGGGCGCCGGGAACTCTTCCGGGTTCCCGTGGCCTTCTTCTTGGCCTTCTTCTCCGGCACCACGTAAGGTGCCGGAACCAGCAGCTTTGCCAAGCGAGCGTCTGCTGGGTCTTCGGGCAAAGGAGCCGGACAGCTGATCTGCCCGGACGTCTCCTGCCAATCCTGTCAAAGGTACGGGAGTTTAGATCCCGCATAGAGTCAAACTATGAAATACAAATATCCTGTAGCGTTGGCTTGACGCTGCGCGCTGAATCCGCGATCCTCGGTAGCGGATGCGGGAGCCTCGGCGCCCTTGAACAGCACCTTCCAAGCATCTTCATACGTTGTGTCAAAGAGCCTGCTCAGAGTTCGGTGCTGGGCCGGATTGAACTCCCACAAGTTGAAAGCCCATTGTTGACACGAGAGGATCCGGCGGATGAGCATAACCTGGACTACGTTGATGAGTTTGAGCTTCTTGCTCACCAGGTTCTGGACACATGTTTGGAGTCCAGTCACCTCTCCCGAATTGCCCCACGCCAGGCCCTTCTCCTTCCAGGAGGTGAGCCGCATAGGGGCTCTGGATCGGAACTCGGGGCTGCGACCCATACAGGGTCGCGTGGCTCGGTGATGTAGAACCACCCCGATTGCCACCCCTTTATGGTCTCCACAAAGGAGCCCTCGAGCCATAGGATGTTGGACATCTTGCCCACCATGGCGCCTCCGCACTCCGCCTGGCGGCCGCCCACAACCTTCGATTTGACATTAAAGGTCTTCAGCCATAAGCCAAAGTGGGGCCGGATGCAGAGGAATGCCTCGCACACGATGATAAACGCCGAAATGTTGAGGATGAAGTTCGGGGCCAGATCGTGGAAGTCCAGGCCGTAGTAGAACATGAGCGCCCGGACGAATGAATGGAGGGGGAACCCCAGTCCGCGAAGGAAATGGGTAAGGAACACGACCCTCTCATGGGGCCTGGGGGTGGGGATGAGCTGCCCCTCATCTGGGAGCCGGTGCGCGATGTCGTCGGGCAGGTATCCGGCTCTCCTTAGCTTTTTGACGTCTCCCTCCGTGACGGAGGAGACCATCCACTTGCCTCCCGCTCCGAACATGGTCGGAGCAGGTTGAGGAAGAGAATGCGGACATGGGCGTTGGAGCTCGAGTGCGTGAAAATGGAAGAGCAAAGGAGGAAGAAGGCATGGGTGAAAAGGAGGATCCTTATCCCCTTATATGGGCGGACGAAACTACGTGTCTCCACCAGCCTGGTAAAACTCGCTTATCTCCCAAGCGCCGTAATCAATGGCGCGGTTGGGTTACCCACACCCGTATTGATGAGAATCCCGTAATAAAGGGACACGATCTCTGGTTCGACAAGACGTGCCAAGGAAACCGCCTCGCTAAACGCGCTGAGATGAGACAGTAAAAACGATTCGAATAAAGTCTTGGCTGTGGTGTGATGACACACTACAGAATACATCAGCAGATTAGATTTGTGTAAATATTATTCTCTCTACGACAGTATGTGGAACTTATTTTGCAGAGCCTGACGCTATTTTTGTGTTCAAAATCTTCTATGAAGTATTTGGAGGAGGAACCCGCCTTGCAATGCCGAAGACAATCTGCGCGCCGGACTCATCATTGAAGCCCTCTATTTTTCCATAGCAAATCGTCGAGCCAATGATCAAGTGCCCCCTATTTTCTGTCAGATGGGGCAATAAACCCTCAATGAATACAAACAAAAGTCCTTACACTGATTGCCTGAAAACTTGTAGCAGCAGCACAATCCCTGAAGGCATTTCTTCACTAATTTGCTCACTGCCACCTTTCACTCACATGGTCTGATCAACGGACAGCTCCCTCCCCGTGTGAGTTGAGTTGTAAGCATCTGTGTGTACGTTTATATATGCCTAGGTGCTTGTTTGAATTACATAAGGATCCAATATGAATCTATTATGTGCTAGGGTACGTGTCATTGCACCATACGAGTTATTACCATGAATCCAAAACTGGTCTTAGCATAGAAAGTCAAAATGTATTGTCGAGATACATAGCCAGAAACATTAAGCGACAAAGTAAGACAATAATGAATGATTGTCCTCAAATTGTTTGTCGAGGAGAATAGTCCTCAAATTGTTCCACAGAAAATTTTAAACTATTCTCCTTGATATTTTAACATCTATAAAAATAAAAAAATCAATTTGGATAGATAAATTTAAACC
Source organism: Triticum urartu (assembly GCF_003073215.2). Lineage (NCBI taxonomy): Eukaryota > Viridiplantae > Streptophyta > Magnoliopsida > Poales > Poaceae > Triticum > Triticum urartu. The sequence continues at coordinate 571,621,733 of NC_053027.1, read as the reverse complement.
CTATCTATATTCACCAGGAGCTATCTAATACAATTGTAAATATGTGGTTTTCCAAAAATTATGAAAATTTATATGTGGCTTGTTAATACTGCTAGTAATTTATGCAAAAAGTTTCAACACAAACCAGATTCATTTGATAGATAGAATAAATAGAAAACAACAACTAAAATCAAAAACAGAAAAAATGGCCACGTGCATCTAGTCGGCCCGCAGCAAGCCGACTGGAACTAATTGGTTCGCAGCAAGCCAATTAGTCCCAGTCGGCTTACTGCGGGCCGACTGGAAGCCAATCGGCCTGCGGTGGGCCGACTATGCCCAGTCAGCCTGCAGCACGGCAATGGTGTGTTATTTTTAAAAATAAAAATATCGGTGTAATATTTATGCATATTAATTAAAAAAATGTATTATTTAAAAAAAATTAGCTGATAGCGACCCTCTAACCACTCCCAATGGCTGCGTCGACCTTGCCATACTTTGGCATAGCCTAGGACAACGTCGCCAGTGTAATTTGGGTGTGGCGAACACCAGCTGGGAGCAGCTCATCATCATCAACCCGTAACTGCTAAATAAATGTCTATTGATGGACGTGAAGCTGTTCAACTAAAAATCCCCATAAATTTAGGCAACTGAATGAATTGTACCTAGAGAATTTTGCATCCCAGCTACTCCCTCCGTTCCAAAATAAATGACTCAACTTTGTACTAACTTTATACTAACACCTAGGTATGCTTAGGGTGTGTTTGTTTAGAGATGCTTAGGGTGTGTTTGTTTCTGCTCTAAAAGCGGCTCCACCGGCCTCTGCCCCATAGAAGCCGGAGCTGAAACAAACACCTGATTTTAGATCGGCTCCACGCAGCGGTTTCAGAGGAGCGCTCCAAATAATTGCACGTCAGGCCTGGAGCTGCCAATTCGGGCTTCTCCAGCCACGGCCAGCTCCAAATCGACCTTTTACAGTTTTACCCTTCCACCAATTTCCATAATACAACAAAATTGCGACGTAATGGTTCGCTGGTGTTCTCGCTCCTCCCTCACCCCGATAGAACATGCTCACTTCCCTCGCCTCGACGACTCCGCCACCACCTGCTCGATCTCCGGCCGCCGCCACCCGTCCCCTCAGTAGTGAAACTCCCACCTCGGAACCCCGCGGCGAGGCGCTCGTCCTCCACCTCCCTGCAACCCATGGAATCAAAGGCGCCGCACCGAGATCCCTCGCGAGCTCTGCCGCCGTCACGAGTTGCCTCGGCGACGACGTCCGCCGCCACAAGCTAAATTGCCGCATTGGTGGGGTGATCCTTCCCTGGTCAACGTTAGGCACGCGCAGGCGCAGCTGCTAGCGAGCCCCCGGGCATGACTGTGCTTGCCGATGACGCACATTGGATCGTTTCGGTGCAGGCTCCACCTTGGCCTCTTCCCATTACGTCCGTCCTCTGCTTCGCCATAGACGCCAGCGAGCTCCCCGATCCGTCCTGCTGCTTCGCTTAGGCAGAACGCCGGTCTGTGAGCACTTGTATATGAACCGTGATATGCTAATTGATATGTATATGAGTGCTAATTGACGTCCAAGGTTTGGGTGCGTGCTTGTGCTTGTGTAGCGTGCTCTGTGTGCTAGCTGTGTCATCGACTATGTGACTTGTAATATTTTTGTGATAAAGGTACAGAGAGATCGATCGACTATGTGAAACTGTGAATTCAGTTCAAATCTATGAAAAATTAGCCATTTTCGAAAAAATAACTTCTAATCCGGTCATTTATTGTTAAAACAGTATAATCGGCACAATACATGACATTTTGGTCATTTCAGCACATTTCAGAACAAGCCGCTGCTGCTACAGCACAACTACCAAACGACTACACTTCAGCTTCAACCTTTCAGCCACAGCTAGCAGCTACAGTTGCGCCTTCCAGCTGGAGCCGTTGCAGCTGCAGCCGAACAAGTTGCAGCCCAAACAAACACACCCTTATATCGGTCATTTGATACCAAACAAGAGGTGGGACAGTACTCCTAGGGCCTCTCTCAGACAACTTTGGCATCCTCCTCCGGCCCTGCCCCGCCCCCGATGTCTAATGAAGCAAGAATTAAGAAGGAAATCCCTTCCATCTTGCCCGGCCGTGGGCAAAAGGCCCTCCTTCTAGCAGCGCCATAACAATCTCACAACTTTGTTTCAGGCAAAGTATACAGTTAAAAACCTCGATCATGTTGCTGTGAGAGAAAAACTTAGTTATGTCAAATTTGCAAGATATGTTAAACTTGAAGTTTGTCTATCTGTTCGGCTGCAACATATGTATGTTGGCGCCTGAGCGTCGACGGCGTTCCCGTTGCGCCGGTGCCCGAGGTCGGCACCCACCTCTTTGCCCACGTTGTCGGCCTGTACAGGGCTCGCCTGTCGCCGGAGGAGCTCGCCGACCCCCAGTACGCCCCCAACAACCCCGACTGGGCGGACCGCCTCGCCGACGATCACCTGCGGCGCCTCCACGCCTACGCCGGCCCGCGCCCGCCCACGAAGCACAACTGCGTGCGGCGGCATCAGCTCTAGGACGACCACACCTTCGAGGAGGTGGCCACGCCGTACCGCGCGCAGGCGGTCGCCGGCGTCGTGCCAGCTCCGCCGGGGTACGGCTTTGAGCTGTACCACCGCGGCGAGGCGCGCTTGACCCGCGCCCGCCTCGACTTCGGCGCCATGCACCCGCCAGCGCCCCGCGGAGGCCCAGGTGGTGACCGCGGCGCTGTCTGCCTCGACCCCGGCGATCGCCGTACGGCGGGCAGGAACGACGCCGGGTCCAGCCGTACCGCGGGCAGGAACGGCCCAAGGTCCAGCCGTACCCCTCCGGCCGAGCCGCAGCAGCCGCCAGAGCCGGCATTGGTGGCGGAGTACAGGCGGCTAGCGGCGGAGGCCGGCGACCCGGACGACATGCCGGGCTACCTGACGGCGCTCCGGGAGTCGGAGAACATGCCGCCGCCGCCGCCGCTCGTTCAGGAGTACCTTCAGATCGCCCCGGGCGCCGTCCACCCGGAGGACTTTCCCGGGTATCACGCCGCGCTCGAGGACTCGATGGCTGCGCCGGCCATGCCCGTGGTGCCCCCTCGACGACAGCAGCAGCAGCGACGACAGCGACAACGGCGACGGCCTCTATGACGAGGCAGACTTCGGCGGCGTGGAGGACGAGTAGTTTAGGGTTTATTTGAAAATGTCGTTTAGTAATGTTTAATTATTTTTGTAATGTTCTTTAGTTAAGTTTTATTTCTAGTACTATGTAAAATATCTATGGAAAACTATAATGAAATATCGAGTGTTTGAATGGACGGTTTTTAAATGTTGTTGAACAATCAAGTGTTTAAATCGATACTGTTTTTTTAGTTTTAAAAAGAGTTGTATTGTAAAAAAAAGAGAAAATAATTAAACTAGAAAAGTAAATATAAAACCAAACAATAAAAAATTGACATAATATTCGCAAAACAAGTTAGAAGATTTTTTTTAAAAAATCTATTGTATTGTAAAAAATAAAAATCAGAAAGGAAGTAAACTTGAATTGAAAAAACCTATGAAAACTAGAAAAGTAAATATAAAACCAAACAATAAAAAATTGACATAATACTCATAAAACAAGTTAGAAGATATATTTTTTAAAAAAAATTATATTGTAAAAATAAAAAAATAAGATAAAAATTAAACTTGAATTGAAAAAAACCTATGAAAACTAGAAAAGTAAATATAAAACCAAACAATAAAAAATTGACATAATATTCACAAAACAAGTTAAGAGATTTTATTTTATTTTTAAAAAAAAGAACGCCGCCACCGAGCCGAGCGAGGCTTAGTAAGTCGCTCCCGATCAAGCCGATCGGCGAAAGGGAACGTTTTTCGGCCCCGCAAGGCCCACGGGCCCAATCATGCGGCGTTGTGGAAGTAGGCGGTCTAGTACTTCGGATCACTTTGGTGTAGGGCGGGGCGTGCTATTTAAACTGGTGCGGGCGAGCTCCGGCAGGCGAGGTGGGACTAAAGATAGAGCTCGCCTATCACGGCGCTGCGCGTGGATCGCCTAGGTGGGCCGATTTTCTGTGGGCCGCTGTAAGGCGCGCGTGCGAGCGGCCTGTCGTGGCGCTGCGTGCTGCCTAGTGGGCCGCTGGAGGCATGCCTGCGAGCGGTCGAGGGCGCAGGGGCGGGGTGGATGGTTTCGTTTAGTCCCACCTCGCCCGCCGAAGGACGCCCAGACCGGCTTATATAGGCGGATTCATGCACCCTAGCAGATAAGATAGATAGTAATAATGTGATTTGACTTTGCATTGCCCGGGCAGCTCTGCCGCAGCTGCCCGGACAGTGTTACACTGTTCGGGCAGCTGCGGTAGTGCTGCTAGTGCATTGTAAATTCAGATCACATCATTATTATGTATCTTATTTTTGATAGTTTAGCATTTTATGCAAAGTTTGTTTTATTAATACATAAAGTTTTGTAATATTTTTGTCCGGTCAGCATTTTAGTTGTTTCAAATTCATGCATCACATTGCGTCACGTCCGGTCAGCATTTAAAGTGTTTCGACCGAAAAAATTATAGAAAATTCATAAAATGTCAAAAAGCCACGAAACTTATCATGCATCCTATTCATGATGGTTCATTTGAAGGATGTCGAAAAATAACTCGTTTTCGGACAGGGCCTTTGCTCCTACCTGAACGGTCTACGGAGAAGAAGGTCAATTCTTTGATATCTTCAGAATGGCCTGAAATTTTGCATGTGAGTTAGTATGCCCATTCCCACACATAATCCTAAAATCCCGACGTTTCATGGCATGCTTGTGTGCCACACTCTAGCGTGTGAAAAAAAATTCCGACATTTCATGGCTTTGCGAAAGGGAATACATACTGAATGCATGTCACACCCCAGACCGACACCTCAGGTTTGTACTGTGAGTACATGTCAACATGGACGGAACGCACCCAACTTTTGCATGCGCATGTGAGTGACCCCCACGATCTCGCACGTCAGATTACGATGGAATCGGAGTACGAACGGAAGTTGCGTCACGTCGGGAGACGTTTTCTGGGTATTTTCACGGAGAAAGTCGTAGTAAATGCATCGAGTGTCGAAACACACCCAAATTTTGCACGCGTGTTTGTGTGCCACACTGTAGCGTGTGAAAAAAAAATCCCGACGTTTCATGGCTTTGCAAAAGGGAACACATACTGAATGCATGTCACACCCAAGACCGACACCTCAGGTTTGTACTGTGAGTACATGTCGACCTGGACGGAACGCACCCAACTTTTGCATGCGCGTGTGAGTGACCCCCACGATCTCGCACGTCAGATTACGACGGAATCGGTGTACGAACGGAAGTTGCGTCACGTCGGGAGACGTTTTCTGGGTATTTTCACGAAGAAAATCGTAGTAAATGCATCGAGTGTCGAAACACATCCAAATTTTGCAGGCGTGTCAAAAAAACATGGCAGCGTTTAATGAAAAAAATAATAAAAAATAAACAAAAATATAAAAAGTCCAATATTGCGGACGGACTCATTTAAGAAGATTAAAGTGAATTATTGCGGACATTAACCTCCTTAAGTGATACCGCCAGACTAGAGGACTTGACATTGCAAGCAGACTACGGTATTTAAACAGGTGAATTAGCACGACGAGAAGCAATGTGGGACTAAACATTAGCATGTTCGGCGGTGGCCACCGTCACTATAGGTTGGGCGCTATAGGTTCGGCGGTATCGGGCCTGGGCCCAGACGGCGAAAGAATAATTTTTTTTCCATCGCCGTACCGCCACGCACGGCGGAACCCTATCCACACCATTAGCCCCCCGTACGCCACCCCGTGCCCCCAGTCGCCCTACCACGATCGCCCTACCACGATCGCCCTCAGGCGCGCAACGACCTCGCCACACGTGCAGCGCCGTCCATCGCCGTCCACAGTTAACGACGCTCGTTGGCATAGAGTGCCCCACGCCCGCAGGCGCAGATCGCCGACGCTGGGCAGCCTGCTTTTGGCTCCGCCGCAGCCGTTGTTCGGCGGCTGTCGCCCGGATTAAGGTCAAGTTTCCCACCTCAAACTAGTTCTGTCGATGCTATTGCGTAATCATATGTATTAATAGGAAAAAATTAATATGCAGTATGGACATCGATGGTGTGATTCCATGTTCCATAGAGAAGTGGATAAGTCTCGTTGAAAAATTTACCACCGCTCAGCGATTTAGGTTCTACGAAACAGGCTTGGAAGAGATGTTGATCATTCCGTCAGTACAAATGAGAGATTTTTTGCTGCATTTTATGTTGTTAGGTTATAACCCAAATAGCAAAAAATTCATGATAAAAGAACATAGTGGCAGTAAAGGCCTTATTTCACTTAGACCGGACGATGTGTTTTCAATATTTGGGTTTAAGAATGAAGGTGAGGATGTTTTTGGCATTCTTGCGACGGAAGGAAAAAAGTTAATAAAGAAAATTCCTATTCAGTACGTTCACAAAAAAAATGGTCACATAATGATAGATGACTTGATTCAAAAAATTGTGAGGAATAAATCCGCCGACGATGAATTTCTTCGGATGGCTGTTCTTGTTTTGCTGGGGACCATTATTGCACCCATGTCAGCTGTCTCCATACCAAAGGAGTACTACGCGTTGGTGCATGACGTGAAGCGGATAAGCACGTTGAATTTTAACGTGTTCACTTTGCGAACCTGTTTGACGGAGATTGGTAAACTAAAGCAGTACGACCGTGTGAGGCAATGGCCATGTGGCAACCTAGCCCTACTCCAGGTATGCTATTAATTAATGCTATTTCATATTCCTTTAATTTATGTGTTTGTAACTTATTTTATCATTTGTTTTGTAGTACTTATATTGGGAGAGGTGCAGCCAACCACTGGCACGAAAAATGACCCGTTGTCGTTGCAAGTTTCCTAATAAAAAATTGGACTGAATCTAAAGCGGAGAAACGAGACAAGTACGACCTGGAAAATGGTCGTGGCAATGGATTGGTAATATTATAATGTTTATTTACTTGTACATTGATTATGCATTGAGAATGTTATGTACTCATGTTATCATTGCATACTCACTTTGCAGATTGATGACTGCATTACGAAGGAGTATAGAATGAAAAAAATTGCAGATGAACAAGTTGAAAGCAGTAAGAAACATAGTAGCCGGAAGTCATCCGTTACGGGAAAGAAAAAAGTGGACAACGTGTCCGAGGTCCCTGCTAATCTAATGCCTTTTATGGACCAGGTCATGAATGATATGAAGGAAATTCGTAAGGAATTATTTCGTATGACGGAGTTATGCGCACAGATAAAAATGTAACAACTCTGGTATGCACTTTATTAAACTCGATAAATTAATAAAAAGATATAACATGTGACTAAGCTTACTTTTGGAGAGAGTGTTAGAGAAAATGAATAAAACAGGTGTACGGTACAAACCGGGCACAATGGCAGAGAAGGAAGAAAATCTGTATGGACAGAATAGTGAGTCCAGGTATGAAAATAAGTATCCTCAAAAAAAATTTCAGTATGATGACAAACACACACCTAATGGCCGAAATGGCAGTGGGCATTATGATTTGGATTCTGAAAAAGGGGATTCGTTCAAATTCAGTATTGGTCACTTGAGTAGCTTTAAAGATGAGAAGGAGGATCCTATAGATGTCCCGGAGCAGTCAAAAAAAGCATCATCTCTAAAAAAACGATGAAATAGAAGTTACAAGATGACAAGTCCCTCAAAATGATCAAGAAGTGTCACAGGCCTTGTCAGATGGTAATAGCGAGGTAGAAGAGAAGAAGGTGGTGATTTCAGCGAAGCGAAAGCGGTGTGCGTCAAAGTACACTAAATCTCCTTATGTTAAAAAGACTCCGAGAAAACGTGCGAAACATTCCGCGAAAACGAGTATGTTAAACATGCTATGAATATATTATTGGAAATTATGTAGTATAAATTTGTACTTTAACTTTATTGACTTGTGTTGTATAACTATTTAATGAAACAACCCCTCAATTTGATCATTCTGTGGATCATATGGTGCGTGCCGCTGTGCAGTACGTGAAAGCGTACGAGCACTCACCAAAACATAAGAACCATGAAATATTCAACAACGGTAAAGATGAAGGACTTTCTGCGGACCGAGTTTGCCAGATACTTAACCATGCATGGATATCCGGTGATGTATGTATTTTTATTGTCATGCTTATGTCATGCGTTAAGTATGTTGCATCCATCTTAAATTTACTCATTTATTTCAGGTAATTGACGCTTATGCGACGCACATATCGGATTCAAGTATCGTCAAAGACAGGTATATTGTACCCACATATAGATCTTATTGGTTATTGAACACTCGGTCAAAGTCAGTAAGACGAGGGAAGTCGATAGACAATCCAAAAGGCTTAGCACATGCAAATGAACCTCTCAACAGATGCATGACAGAATATTTTGGAAAACCGAAGGTACCATTTGTATTGCAGAATTGTATTTTCATTACTATCTTATGTGAAAGCCGAGCTTACTAACAATATTTAAGTTATGAAATAGGTCATAAATCTTTGAACACACACATTCCAATTTGTCATCCAAAGAAGACTACTCCCTCCGTTCCTAAATATAAGTTTTTTTAGATATTCCAACAAGTGACTACATACAAAGCGAAATGAGTGAATCTACATTTTAAAATATGTCTACATAGATCCGTATGTTGTAATCCATTTGAATCTCTAAAAAGACTTATATTTAGGAACGGAGGGAGTATCATTTTCCTTCTGAACCACGGACTTTATGGCGGCATGTTAACGCCCAACAGTTTGCAATTTAGGGAAACAGGCTTCTAGTAAAAGACAGACATCGAAAACCTAGAAGTTAATCCAAACGTGAACGTGAAGGAGGTTGGTGCTTACTTGAAGTTGAGGTACTGGCCGAAGGGTCGCCGGCAAGGCCGCATGGTGGCGGCGCAAGAGCAGGCTGACGAAGGATCCCTAGCGACGACCGATGCTTGACGAAGAGAAGAAAGCAGGAAGCGATGCGATTGATGTGGGCGGCAGGCCGGCGGTCCGACGCTTCATCTAGCGCTAGTAATAATCAGCCAAGGCAATTGGGCCTTAACCCATCTCTTTCGTTTTCTCCCTTGGTTTTGCCAATCTAGTATTTGTTTGCTGGGCTATATATGCAATACCAGATCATGGGCCCCCTCCAGGCCTGGGCCCTAGGCGGTCGCCCCTCTGGCCATACCCCAGGGCCGGCCCTGCATGAACCTGATAAAGTTCGAAATACATGTGGAACAAGACGGTTAATCACCTTCCAACCCCACCGGCTGCCTGTCCGATTGAGTAGCGCGCGGCCCTACTGTGTGCCCGAACAACGTCATTGAGCTGCATGGCAAGTTGGCGATGGTGGTCATGTACTATAGCCCATCGCATGCCACCTTCGACGAGCCTTTCTTCATGGTCTTTGTGCTTGCTGACGACTCGAGGCCAGAGTATGCTCACAGGTGGGAGAAGGTAACAAGCTTGGGTGAATACGCATTATTTTTAGGGGAAACATGGTCCAAGACGGTGTATGTGCCGGAATCTTGGAGTGACAAGGTGCAAAGAAGTTGCATCTACACCCATGTTCGAATGTGCTCAACAAGGCCGGACGACAATGGTAAACATGTATATCCTATGCAGTATGAAAACCGTGACAATGTCATGTGGCGGATCAAATCACCGGTATCTTATGTAGTTGATCGCTCTGGCATGTGGGTTCTCCCTCTGAATATCTAGTTGTCTGGCTAGCATGGCATATGTAGCTTTATATTATCCCTAACGTATAAAGTAAACCTTTACCATGAATGAGACCACAAAGATTATAGACATAACTACAGTATAAACAAAGTCATATTTTAATATGGGTATATATATGTTAAAATAGACGACACAAAAATATTGTGTTGTGGCATCTCTAGGATGGTTGGAATATTGTGTTGATCATGACATACATATATTATGAGCTATTCATTCTTTGCTTGCTTCTGTCCCTTTGATATCTTAGCTAGCATGTGTTTTGACTTTTGACAATGCATTTGGCTTATGTCCCTTCTGATTCCTAGTCGATCACCAGATCTATTATCCAAGTTCTCCTGAAGTACAAAGAACCTCAAACATAAGAAAAATTACATCAAGTTCACCGGAAAACAATTATCCTTGCTTTGGGACTGGATGCAACCCTACCTCATGTATTCCTTCTAGATGCTCTATGCTCACTCCAACATGATGAACATTGCGAATCTGTCTAGCTTACTTTGCCGGCCTAGCTTGCATATGGCCACATAAGGGACCACACTGGCTATAGGACAAGCCATTGATGCCTCTTCCAAACTGCACGCACATAGCTACCTAATTCACTGTGCACTCACCTTCACACGAATTACAACAATTTCTATCCATCGTGGTTGGCTGCAGAGGAGGAGGTGATGCAGGAGGCTGTTGGGTGGCAAACTGTGATAAGCTCCGAGCTCAGTCATAACATCGAGAACATCAACCACCAGCTAATGCACACACAAGGGCTCTTCATGCTCAAAGATCCAGGCCATCCTCCTTCCTCGCTCACGTTCTGTGCCCTATGAGGCTGGCATGCGATGCCACTTATTCCATCGATATGCCAACCGCTGTCGTGTGATCTTCTCTTGATGCGCCTACATGCTAGTTGCCTGCTTCCGCTAATATGCCAACCCTAGCTCATACTTCAACCCTGCCATCTTTGACTCCGGCCACTGATGGAGCTAGGAAAACTTAATGAGGGGAGCTAAGTGTTGTCAAATCATGTTGGGGAGGGCCAAAACCAACCAAACCATCATAATATACCACATTTAGCATCAACCATGGTTTTGTGTACCGCCCGAGAAATTAGGATAATGGGTGTTATCCATGTTTCTCGCCGCCCCACGAGAAACACACGTAACGAGTAAAAAAATCATTTTTTTAATTTAGACGCTCAAAGTACAGATAAATATTGTGGCATCTCAGTTACATTAGCGTGTGTAGCCGTGTCCTGGTGGTAGCGGTCTATTTCACAATTCGAGAGGTAGCTGGTTCGAGCACCGTTGTTGCACTTACGCTGTCGACGTTCCACCAAGGTACTGGCTCTTATGTGATGAAACTGGTTCAAGTTTGTCTTATATCTAATTTGGAAGAATTTTAATTGAAAATTCAATTACAAATTTCGTCTGAAATATGTGTGGTATTTCTTGATAACCGAGAATCACTTCCCTAACTTTTTTCCATTTGGAAACTCCCCTAACTTTCTTCATCATCCACCGTGTCCACCGCGTCTGTGCGGCCCCATCGCTGGCTACCTGGGGCGCGCTGCCTGCGGCCACGTCGCTGGCTGCATCAGGCCGGCTGCCTCGGCCTTGCCGGTTACCTTGGGCCGGCTGCGTCGGACTCGCCGGCTTCATCTTGAACTCCACCGCCACCCTCATCCACCAAGCGGCGTCCCGAACCTCGTGCGCGATCGGATGGATCACCCGCCCACCGCCGCGATACGCGTCATCTACGCCGTGCGACCGAACTGGCCTGTCGGTTGCGCGCGCCTCCAAAAATCACGTGAAGATTGTCCCGAGTACAACGCGCCTCTCCACCAATCAAGCAACGGGCTGCTGCTGCGTCACCCCGTCGGGCAGCAGCATCGCCGCCCCGTGGTTCTCTCTGCGAGTGCACCGATCCACGTCACCATTGTGTCGCCCCTTCGAGCCGTAGTGCCGCGGCCCGCGGTCCATCACCGTCCTCGTGGCTGCGCCGATCCTCGCGCTACCGCTGCGTTGCCCCGTCGGGCCATAGCGAGCGTGACACGTGATCTGCGCCCCCGCCCGAGGCCGTCCCCGCGGTTGCACTGACCCGTGCTTCGCCATTTTCCCGCCCCTTGGGTTATAGCGCCGCGGCCCGTGGTCCTTGCCACCTCCCTGAGGTCTTCCCGCCGTCGCCCTGACCTGCCCGCCGCCGCTGCGTCGCCCCTTCGGGCCGTAGCGCGGTGGCCCGCGGTCCACTCTGCCGTCACCGCGTGTCGACCTTCCATGGTATGCACCGCGCTGTCTCCCTCGGTGCGGGAGCACCAACGTCCGCGCCGGTCTTCGTCATACCGTAGGAGTGCTTTGGGTGTACCAAACGTCACAACGTAACTGGGTGACTATAAAGGTGCACTACGGGTATCTCCGAAAGTGTCTGTTTGGTTGGCACGAATCGAGACTGGGATTTGTCACTCCGTGTAAACGGAGAGGTATCTCTGGGCCCACTCGGTAGGACATCATCATAATGTGCACAATGTGATCAAGGAGTTGATCACGGGATGATGTGTTACGGAACGAGTAAAGAGACTTGCCGGTAACGAGATTGAACAAGGTATCGGGATACCGACGATCGAATCTCGGGCAAGTATCGTACCGCTAGACAAAGGGAATTGTATACGGGATTGATTAAGTCCTTGACATCGTGGTTCATCCGATGAGATCATCGTGGAACATGTGGGAGCCAACATGGGTATTCAGATCCCGCTGTTGGTTATTGACGAGAGTCATCTCGGTCATGTCTGCATGTCTCCCGAACCCGTAGGGTCTACACACTTAAGGTTCGGTGACGCTAGGGTTT